>NC_086444.1:653475775-653775775 GCF_028390025.1 Pseudophryne corroboree
TATTATTATTTATTCACTATATCTGTGAATTATGGATTAGTATTAAATGTAGTTTCCATTTTGTAGTAGTTTCCCGTATACGAGGGTTTTTATTCACTTATGGAGGTCATGATATGACAGTTTTGTGGTTTCTGAAGTAAGTTCACCATTATATAATAACATATTTAATTAATAAAAAATAATTAAAGCCACTAATTTTAGATTATTATTTAATAGGTCACCAATTGAAAGAAATTCATTCCATGGTCCCAATATTACATTAAGGATTAAAATTCATTAGAGTATTTTCACACCGTACACAGACTATTTTTGTCTATAAGTAAGTACATTTGGAGTTATCTTACTATTTTGACCAAATAGAGATCTGACTTAATATCGCTTTAAGCTAGCCCTAATTACTTATTGATCATATTATAGGTCATCAGATTTAATTACAATTCGATCACACTATTCATCTTGTGATAGATTGTCTCTTCTACCAAGAACTAACCTTTTAACTTGAGAAGTCATGGTATGCATACCTTTTTCCTTCTTTATCTAAACTGTGTATGAAAGTAGCTTTGTCAATTAGATACCAACAAAATGTATTTTTCATTCAATTAATTTTTTAATTTTTCTTGTGATCGCCAATTATAAATTGGTAGCCGTTAATAACAAAATAAATAAATAATGTTATCACTGTATGTAACAGATTTCCTAGTTTATTCCGAATGTCATTATATCTAATACCATATATCAATATGACTTTTTGGAATTATGTATTGGCTGTTCGCTGTAACCATGTACTATGTATTATAGTGGATAAATTGTTGTCTTTCTCATTCTTCTCCTTTACCAACCAGCTTTCTGTTGATATTCCCTGATGAAGTCCTAACAAGGACAAAACACGTCAGGATCTGAACTCTATAGCAAGGACACTAAAACCTTGGTGATATTCTGCTAGAGGTTATATGTCCAATGAATTGCTTTTAATAAATTATTGTGATTTTTTTTTTTATGGTTGTTGGTTGTATGTTAATTGACAATCGGTCATTTAGATTTTAAAAGTTGTTGTGCGCACTTGGAATTCTGTTGTATATGTCTATTGTGAACCCTTAACTGGCAAAAGGGTTATTCTAAAAGTGCAGCCCCACTGGTTGCGCAGATTTGGTTACATTTATGTGTGTATGTATATGTGTGTGTTCAGTAATCATCCTGCCGAGGTGCACATTTTTCCAATGGGTGTTTATTTCTCATACAGATGCCCGGATTCCTATGGACCCGTGTGATGATATATCGCTGCATGTGTGGACCTGTGGGACTTGTTCCGTCTGTGTGTGTGGGCGCCGTGTGGAGACCTGGACGGCAGTGATTGCGGGCCGTTGGTGTTGGTTGCCATGGGAACGTTTAGTGTTCCACACACGGAGCGAGAATGAGGCTGCACCAGGAAACCGGCAGTGACGTACGCAGACGCGGTTTGGAGCCCGGGACATCGGGGAAAGGTAAGGGTATTTAAGAAAAATTATGAGCACTGTTTGATTATGATGCTGCTTGAAAAAGGCTAATAAAAAAGCCGAAACGTTGCTAAAGATAAGCAAGACTATTTGAATCATTTACCTGGATGAATGAGTCCGCAGAGTGCCGTATTACTGGATGATATATATATATATATATATAAGAATTTACTCACCGGTAATTCTATTTCTCGTAGTCCGTAGTGGATGCTGGGAACTCCGTAAGGACCATGGGGAATAGCGGGCTCCGAAGGAGGCTGGGCACTCTAGAAAGATTTAGGACTACCTGGTGTGCACTGGCTCCTCCCACTATGACCCTCCTCCAAGCCTCAGTTAGGACACCGTGCCCGGACGAGCAGACATAATAAGGAAGGATTTAGAATCCCGGGTAAGACTCTTACCAGCCACACCAATCACACCGTACAACTCGTGATACTATATCCAGTTTGACAGTATGAAAACAACTGAGCCTCTCAACAGATGGCTCAACAATAACCCTTTAGTTAACAATAACTATTTACAAGTATTGCAGACAGTCCGCACTTGGGATGGGCGCCCAGCATCCACTACGGACTACGAGAAATAGAATTACCGGTGAGTAAATTCTTATTTTCTCTGACGTCCTAGTGGATGCTGGGAACTCCGTAAGGACCATGGGGATTATACCAAAGCTCCCAAACGGGCGGGAGAGTGCGGATGACTCTGCAGCACCGAATGAGAGAACTCCAGGTCCTCCTCAACCAGGGTATCAAATTTGTAGAATTTTGCAAATGTGTTTGCCCCTGACCAAGTAGCTGCTCGGCAAAGTTGTAAAGCCGAGACCCCTCGGGCAGCCGCCCAAGATGAGCCCACCTTCCTTGTGGAATGGGCATTTACAGATTTTGGCTGTGGCATGCCTGCCACAGAATGTGCAAGCTGAATCGTACTACAAATCCAGCGAGCAATAGACTGCTTAGAAGCAGGAGCACCCAGCTTGTTGGGTGCATACAGGATAAACAGCGAGTCAGATTTTCTGACTCCAGCCGTCCTGGAAACATATATTTTCAGGGCCCTGACAACGTCTAGCAACTTGGAGTCCTCCAAATCCTTAGTAGCCGCAGGCACCACAATAGGCTGGTTCAGGTGAAACGCTGACACCACCTTAGGGAGAAACTGGGGACGAGTCCTCAATTCTGCCCTATCCATATGGAAAATCAGATAAGGGCTTTTACATGATAAAGCCGCCAATTCTGACACTCGCCTGGCTGAAGCCAGGGCCAATAACATGACCACTTTCCACGTGAGATATTTCAGATCCACGGTTTTTAGTGGCTTAAACCAATGTGATTTTAAGAAACTCAACATCACGTTGAGATCCCAAGGTGCCACAGGAGGCACAAATGGGGGCTGAATATGCAGCACTCCTTTCACAAATGTCTGAACTTCAGGTACTGAAGCTAGTTCTTTTTGAAAGAAAATCGACAGAGCCGAGATCTGTACTTAGTTTTAGGCCCATATTCACTCCTGCTTGCAGGAAATGCAGAAATCGACCTAGTTGAAATTCCTCCGTTGGGGCCTTTTTGGCCTCGCACCATGCAACATATTTCCGCCATATGCGGTGATAATGTTTTGCCGTAACATCTTTCCTGGCCTTAATAAGCGTAGGAATGACTTCTTCCGGAATACCCTTTTCCTTTAGGATCCGGTGTTCAACCGCCATGCCGTCAAACGCAGCCGCGGTAAGTCTTGGAACAGACAGGGCCCCTGTTGTAGCAGGTCCTGTCTGAGCGGTAGAGGCCACGGGTCCTCTGAGAGCATCTCTTGAAGTTCCGGGTACCACGCTCGTCTTGGCCAATCCGGAACCACGAGAATGGTGTTTACTCCTCGCTTTCTTATTATTCTCAATACCTTTGGTATGAGAGGCAGAGGAGGGAACACATAAACCGACTTGTACACCCACGGTGTCACTAGAGCGTCCACAGCTATCGCCTGAGGGTCCCTTGACCTGGCGCAATATCTTTTTAACTTTTTGTTGAGGCGGGACGCCATCATGTCCACCTGTGGTTTTTCCCAACGGTTTACCAGCATCTGGAAGACTTCTGGATGAAGTCCCCACTCTCCCGGGTGGAGGTCGTGTCTGCTGAGGAAGTCTGCTTCCCAGTTGTCCACTCCCGGAATGAACACTGCTGACAGTGCTAGTACATGATTCTCCGCCCATCGGAGAATTCTTGTGGCTTCCGCCATCGCCATCCTGCTTCTTGTGCCGCCCTGTCGATTTACATGGGCGACTGCCGTGATGTTGTCTGACTGGATCAGCACCGGCTGGTGTAGGAGCAGGGATTTTGCTTGACTTAGGGCATTGTAGATGGCCCTTAGTTCCAGAATATTTATGTGAAGGGAAGTCTCCTGACTCGACCATAGTCCTTGGAAGTTTCTTCCCTGTGTGACTGCCCCCCAGCCTCGAAGGCTGGCATCCGTGGTCACCAGGACCCAGTCCTGTATGCCGAACCTGCGGCCCTCTAGAAGATGGGCACTCTGCAGCCACCACAGTAGCGACACCCTGGTTCTTGGAGACAGGGTTATCAAGCGATGCATCTGAAGATGCGATCCGGACCACTGGTCCAACAGGTCCCACTGAAAGATTCTGGCATGGAACCTGCCGAAGGGAATTGCTTCGTAAGAAGCCACCATCTTTCCCAGGACCCGCGTGCAGTGATGCACTGATACCTGTTTTGGTTTCAGGAGGTCTCTGACTAGAGATGACAACTCCCTGGCTTTCTCCTCCGGGAGAAACACTTTTTTCTGGACTGTATCCAGAATCATACCCAGGAACAGTAGCCGTGTTGTCGGAACCAGCTGTGACTTTGGGATATTCAGAATCCAGCCGTGCTGGTGCAGCACATCCTGGGATAGTGCTACTCCCCACCAACAACTGTTCCTTGGACCTTGCTTTTATTAGGAGATCGTCCAAGTACGGGATAATTAAAACTCCCTTTCTTCGAAGGAGTATCATCATTTCCGCCATAACCTTGGTAAATACCCTCGGTGCCGTGGACAGTCCAAACGGCAGCGTCTGGAATTGGTAATGGCAATCCTGTACCACAAATCTGAGGTACTCCTGGTGAGGATGGTAAATGGGGACATGCAAGTAAGCATCCTTGATGTCCAGGGATACCATGTAATCCCCCTCGTCCAGGCTTGCAATAACCGCCCTGAGCGATTCCATCTTGAACTTGAATTTCTTTATGTATGTGTTCAAGGATTTCAAATTTAGAATGGGTCTCACCGAACCGTCCGGTTTCGGTACCACAAATAGTGTGGAATAATAACCCCGGCCTAGTTGAAGTAGGGGTACCTTGATTATCACCTGCTGAGAATACAGCTTGTGAATTGCCGTTAGCACCGCCTCCCTGTCTGAGGGAGCAATTGGCAAGGCAGATTTTAGGAACCAGTGGGGTGGGGACGCCTCGAATTCCAGCTTGTACCCCTGAGATACTATTTGCAGGATCCAGGGATCCACCTGTGAGCGAACCCACTGATCGCTGAAATGTTTGAGGCGACCCCCCACCGTACCTGGCTCCGCCTGTGGAGCCCCACCGTCATGCGGCGGACTTGGAAGAAGAAGCGGGGGAGGACTTTTGCTCCTGGGAACCTGCTGTTTGTTGCAGCCTTTTTCCCCTACCTCTGCCTCTGGACAGAAAAGACCCGCCTTTTCCACGCCTGTTTTTCTGGGTCCGAAAGGACTGAACCTGATAAAACGGCGCCTTCTTAGGCTGTGAGGGGACATGGGGTAAAAATGCTGACTTCCCAGACGTTGCTGTGGAAACTAGGTCCGAGAGACCATCCCCAAATAATTCCTCACCCTTATATGGCAACACTTCCATGTGCTTTTTAGAATCTGCATCTCCTGTCCACTGGCGAGTCCATAAGCCTCTCCTAGCAGAAATGGACAATGCACTTACTTTAGATGCCAGTCGGCAGATTTCCCTCTGTGCATCTCTCATATATAAGACTGAGTCTTTTATATGGTCTATGGTTAACAGGATCGTGTCTCTGTCTAATGTGTCAATATTTTCTGACCGTTTATCTGACCAAGCAGCGGCAGCACTGCACATCCAAGCTGACGCAATAGCTGGCCTAAGTATAATGCCTGTGTGTGTATATACAGACTTCAGGATCGCCTCCTGCTTTCTATCAGCAGGTTCCTTGAGGGCGGCCGTATCCGGAGACGGTAGTGCCACCTTTTTAGACAAACGTGTGAGCGCTTTATCCACTCTAGGGGGTGTTTCCCAACGTGACCTATCCTCTGGCGGGAAAGGGAACGCCATTAGTACCTTCTTAGGAATTACCAATTTTTTATCAGGGAAAGCCCACGCTTCTTCACACACTTCATTTAATTCATCTGATGGGGGAAAAACTACGGTTAGTTTTTTCTCTCCAAACATAATACCCTTTTTAGTGGTACCAGTAGTTATATCAGAAATGTTTAACACCTCTTTCATTGCCTCAATCATACAGTGAATGGCCTTAGTGGGCATCAGGTTTGACTCATCGTCGTCGACACTGGTGTCAGTATCAGTGTCGACATCTGGGTCTGCTTGAGGTAGCGGGCGTTTTAGAGCCCCTGACGACCCATGCGACGCCTGGGCAGGCACGAGCTGAGAAGTCGGCTGTCCCACATTTGGCATGTCGTCGATTTTCTTATATAAGGAGTCTATACGTGCACTCATTACTTTCCATAAGCCCATCCACTCAGGTGTCTGCCCCGCAGGGGGTGACATCCCTTCTAAAGGCATCTGCTCCGCCTCCACATCATTATCCTCATCAAACATGTCGACACAGCCGTACCGACACCCCGCACACACACAAGGAATGCTCCGAATGAGGACACGACCCACAAAAGCCCTTTGGGGGGACAGAGTGAGAGTATGCCAGCACACACCAGAGCGCTATATAATGCAGGGACTAACTGAGTTATGTCCCCTATAGCTGCTTTTTATATTATATATGTATTGCGCCCAAATTTAGTGCCCCCCCTCTCTGTTTTTACCCTGATCTGAAGTGTAGACTGCAGGGGAGAGCCAGGGAGCTTCCTTCCAGCGGATCTGTGAAGGAGAAATGGCGGCAGTGTGTCTGAGGGAGATGGCTCCGCCCCTTTTCCGCGGCCTATTCTCCCGCTTTTTTCTGGATTCTGGCAGGGGAATTTACCACATATATAGCCTCTAGGGCTATATATTGTGGTATTTTTGCCAGCCAAGGTGTTTTTATTGCAGCTCAGGGCGCCCCCCCCAAGCGCCCTGCACCCTCAGTGACCGGAGTGTGAAGTGTGCATGAGGAGCAATGGCGCACAGCTGCAGTGCTGTGCGCTACCTTGGTGAAGACTGATGTCTTCTGCTGCCGTTTTTCCGGACCTCCTTCTTGCTTCTGGCTCTGTAAGGGGGACGGCAGCGCGGCTCCGGGACCGAACACCAAGGACTGGGCCTGCGGTCGATCCCTCTGGAGCTAATGGTGTCCAGTAGCCTAAGAAGCCCAATCCGTCTGCAAGCAGGCGAGTCCGCTTCTTCTCCCCTTAGTCCCTCGCTGCAGTGAGCCTGTTGCCAGCAGGTCTCACTGAAAATAAAAAACCTAAAACTATACTTTCTTTCTAAGGGCTCAGGAGAGCCCCTAGTGTGCATCCAACCTCGGCCGGGCATGAAATCTAACTGAGGCTTGGAGGAGGGTCATAGTGGGAGGAGCCAGTGCACACCAGGTAGTCCTAAATCTTTCTAGAGTGCCCAGCCTCCTTCGGAGCCCGCTATTCCCCATGGTCCTTACGGAGTTCCCAGCATCCACTAGGACGTTAGATAGAGAAATATATATATATATATTTCTCTATCTTTTAGATCTCTTACGTCCTAGAGGATGCTGTGCTGGGGTCCACATTAGTACCATGGGGTATAGACTGGTCCACTAGGAGCCACTGGCACTTTAAGAGTTTAATAGTGTGGCCTGGCTCCTCCCTCTATGCCCCTCCTACTAGACCCAGTTTAGAAAATGTGCCTGGAAGAGACGGTCACAGCTAGGGGAGCTCCTAGAGCTTCTTTAGTTTTATTTTTTTGTAAAAGTAATTTAGGCACAGGGAGGCTGCTGTCAACAGCCTCCCTGCTTCGTGGGACTTAGGGCGGGAGTAGTGTCCAACTTTGTGGGGTTAATGGCCCCTATTTCCGCTGACAGGACACTGAGCTCCTGAGGGTGATGATCGTTAGCCGCTCACTCCCGCAGCATGCCGCCACCCCCTAACAGAGACAGAAGATTCCGGTGGTGAGTGTGTCACCGGCGACCCGACAGGAGGGGAGCTGGTGTGAATGGCGGCAACAGGTTGGGAGCGCAGTACTGATACTGCTCTCTGGAAGTCTCAGCGGTACAGCAGGTGCGGTGCTATGAGGGGTGCCCTGGGCCAGCGCAAATACCTTTACACTGGTCACTGAGGCTATCAGGGACTCCGGTAAATACTGCTAGCATAATACCTCAGGCCAGTATAAAATTTCAAATAGTGCGGGAAGACGCGCCATGTTTGGGGGCGGAGCTTCTCAGAGCGGACCCAGCAGCTCAACAGCGCCATTTTCTCCCTGCAGATCCACTTCCAGCAACGATGACAGAGAGCGCTGTCCCTCCACACGACTCCAGCTATCCTGTGCGGTACCAGGGGGTTGTAGAAGGTGGGTGGGCTGTAATTTCACTGTGCAGTCTATTAAGGGTACACAGTCAGCGCCAGGCAGTTCTTATATAACTGTCTCTGGGGCGCTGTGTGTGCTCCAAACTCTGTCTGTCTCTGAAGGTACTTGGGGGAAACTGTGTCTGACATTTTCCTCTGTGTATGTGTGTATGCAAATTCTCACATAACCATGTTCAGGGACTCTGGGGGTCATTCCTACCTGATCGGTGCTGTGCGTTTTCGCACAGCCGCCGATCAGATCAGAACTGCGCATGCACCGGCGCATGCCAGACGGCCGGCGGACTGCGACGATCACCTCTGCCTGATTGACAGGCATAGGTGGTCGCTGGGCGGGGGGGCGAACGGCGGTGTTTGGCCGCCGTTTTGTAGGCGCAGTCCGGCCAATGCAGGCGTGGCCGGACCATGCAGGGGAGCGACGAGTAGCCGCTGGGCGATGCTTTTGCACTTCTGCGGGGGGAGGCCGGCAGTGACATGCGGGGCGGGATAGCCCTGTGCTGGGCATTCCCCCGCATGTCTATGACTACGATCGTAGCTTTACTAAATTTAGCACAGCTACGATCCACTCTGAATCACCCCCTCTGTGTCTTATGCTGCGAAGGAGGTATCTTCTCCAGAGGAATCCATTTCATGCACCCAGGAATGTAATATCATGTCTCAGGCTTCTGAATCTGAGCCACATTGGCTGGCTTCCATTAAGGGAATGTTATCTCAGATTTCTACTAGGGTAGCCCATACTGAGACTGAAACTCAGGTTTTAAGGAAGTCTATGGAAGTTTGGTCGGGTTCTGTTCCCTTTACTTCAAAATCCCCTAGCATGTACCCAAAGAAACGTGCACTTGCCCAGATTATGCAAGCCGACACGGATACCGACTTTGACACGGCAGACGGTGATGGGGATGTGCTGAGGGGGGCGGCATCCCTTACAAGGGGGGGTGCAGCTCATGATTGAGGCCATTAGGGATGTGTTACACATTACTGACACACCACTTAAGCAGGTTGAGGAGGCTTTCTTCACAGACCATAAGAAAGCCTTGCTAACCTTCCCTACGTCTAAAGAATGAAACGCATTATTTCTAAAGTCCTGGGAAACCCCGGAGAAAAAAATTCCAGATCCCAAGAAGGGTTCTGGTTGCTTTTTCCCACCCATCTGTCTCCAAACTGACTAAAAAGGTGGTTTTACCGGTCACTGGATCTAATGTGTTAAAAGAACCGGCTGATCGTAAGATTGACACTACGCTCAAATCCATATACACTGCTTCAGGAGTGGCGTTAAGGCCCTCTATTGCTTGTGCATGGATTTCTAAAGCCATAGTAAAGTGGTTAGGCACATTACTAGAGGACTTAGATACGATGGATAGAAGTGACATTGAACTGTTTTTACGTAACATACAGGATTCTATGGGTTTCATGGTGGAGTTCATGAAGGACCTGGGTACTCTGAATGCAAGGATATCTTCCATGGCCGTCTCAGCATGCGGGGGACTCTGGCTACGCCAGTGGTCGGCAGACGCAGAATCCAGGAGAAGTGTGGAGAACCTACCCTTCACTGGTCAGGCTCTATTTGGGGAAGTGTTGGATGCGTGGATTTCCACGACAACCGCGGGTAAGTCGACTTTGCTTCAGGAAGCCATCCAAAAATTGGAAAAGTCAGAGGTCATAGTTCCAGTTCCACCTCATATGCAACACATGGGTTACTATTCAAACCTTTTCGTGGTACCAAAACCGGATGGTTCAGCCAGACTGATTTTGAACTTGAAATCGTTAAACCCTTATCTAAGGGAGTTCAAATTCAAAATGGAGTCTTTGAGAGCAGTGATCTCAGGTCTGGAGGAGGGAGAGTTTCTGGTATCCCTAGATATCAAGGATGTGTACCTCCACATTCCGATTTGGCTGCCGCATTAGGCTTCTCTCAGATTTGCACTGTTAGACAGTCACTATCAGTTCCAGGCACTGCCATTTGGTCTCTCCACGGCACCGAGGGTGTTCACCAAGGTGATTGCAGAGATGATGGTTCTCCGCAGACAGGGAGTGAACATAATTCCATATCTGGACGATCTGCTGATAAAGGCATCATCCAGGGAGAAGTTGTTGCAGTCCATTGCTCTCGCCTCTCATCTGCTCAGCGAACATGGTTGGCTCCTGAACCTTCCAAAGTCACATTTGGACAAGAGATTGTCTTTCCTGGGGATGATCCTCGACACGGAAGTGCAGAGGGTGTTTCTACCATTGGAGAAAGCGTTGGTGATACAATCAATGGTCCGGGATGTCTTGAAGCCTACCCGGGTATTGGTTCATCAGTGCATTTGCCTTCTGGGGAAGATGGTTGCCTCCTACGAGGCTCTACAGTACGGAAGATTTCATGCTCTGTCCTTCCAACTGGATCTCCTAGACAAGTGGTCGGGATCTCACCTACACATGCATCAGAGGATACGTCTGTCGCCGAAAGATTCCACTCCTCTGGTGGCTGCAAATGCCTCACCTTCTGGATGACCGCAGGTTTGGGGTTCAGAACTGGATCCTTCTAACCACAAATGCAAGTCTCAGGGGTTGGGGCGCAGTCACTCAAGTGGAAACCTTCCAAGGAAGGTGATCAAGTCTGGAATCCATTCTTACAATAAACATTCTGGAACTGAGAGCCGTAAACAACGGTCTTCTCCAAGTCTTCTGCAAAATCAGGCCACTCAAGTACAGTCGGACAATGTGACGACGGTGGCCTACATAAACCGACAGGGAGAAACGAAGAGCAGGGCTGCTATGTCAGAGGTAACAAGAATCCTCCTCTGGGCAGAAAAGCACGCGGTGGTGATGTCAGCAATCTTCCTTTCAGGAATGGACAACTGGGAAGCAGACTTTCTCAGCAGGCACGATGTCCATCCAGGAGAATGGGGCCTCCATCTGGAGGTGTTCACAGAGGTGACCAGTCTTTGGGGCGTGCCTCAAATAGACATGATGGCCTCACGTCTCAACATAAAACTTTGGAGGTACTGTTCCAGGTCGAGAGAACTACAAGCAGTGGCGGTGGGTGCCCTGGTGACACCGTGGGTGTTCAAGTCAGTGTTTGTGTTCCCTCCACTTCCTCTCATTCCAAGAATTCTAAAACTCATAAAGAGAACAAGGGTTCAGGCAATTCTTATTGCTCCAGACTGGCCAAGGAGAGCTTAGTACGCGGATCTTCTGGATCTACTGCTAGAAGAGCCGAGACCTCTTCCTCTTCGGGAGGATCTTCTGCAAAAAGGGCCGTTCGCCTATCAAGACTTACTGCGGCTACGTTTGACTGCATGGAGGTTGAACACCAGATCTTAGCCCTGAAGGGTATTCCGAGCAAGGTTATTCCTACCCTGATACAGGCTAGGAAAGAAGTAATGTCTAAACATTATCATCGCATTTGGAAATATGTGTCTTGGTGTGAATCCAAGAAATTTCCTACGGTGGCGTTTCAACTTGGACGGTTTCTCCTCTTCCTGCAAGCAGGTGTGGATATGGGCCTGCGTTTGGGATCCATAAAGTTCCAGATTTCGGCTTTATCCATTTTCTTCCAGAAACAATTGGCTGCCCTCCCTGAGGTTCAGACTTTTTTTGAAAGGGGTTTTGCACATCCAGCCTGCCTTTGTGGCGCCGACGGCACCCTGGGATCTTAACGTGGTGTTGCATTTCCTGCAATCAGATTGGTTTGAGCCTTTGCAGGAGGCTGAGGTCAAGTTTCTCACGTGGAAGGCTGTCACATTGTTGGCCTTAGCTTCTACTCAACGTGTGTCGGAATTGGGGGATTTGTCTTGTAAAAGCCCCTACTTAATCTTCCATGAAGATAGGGCTGAGCTCAGGACGCGTCAGCAGTTCCTTCCAAAGGTTGTGTCGGCTTTTCATATCAACCGACCTATTGTGGTGCCAGTAGCTTCAGACTCTTCGATTACATCAAAGTCCTTGGATGTTGTGAGGGCTTTGAAGATCTATGTGAAGAGGACTGCTCGTCACAGGAAATCGGACTCTTTGTTTGTTTGTCCTTTGTGATCCCAAGAAAATTGGGTGTCCTGCTTCTAAGCAGACGATTTCTCGCTGGATCAGGTTCACTATTCAGCATGCATATTCTACGGCAGGATTGCGGTGTCCAAAATCTGTTAAGGCCCACTCTACTCGTAAGGTGGGTTCTTCCTGGACGGCTGCCTGGGGGGTCTTGGCTTTACAACTTTGCCGAGCGGCTACTTGGTCAGGGTCGAACACGTTTGCTAAGTTCTACAAGTTCGATACTTTGGCCTCTGAGGACCTAAAGTTTGGTCAATCAGTTCTGTAGGAGCCTCCGCGCTCTCTGTCCCGTACTGGGCGCTTTGGTACATCCCCATGGTACTAATGTGGACCCCAGCATCCTCTAGGACGTAAGAGAAAATTGGATTTTAATTACCTACCGGTAAATCCTTTTCTCATAGTCCGTAGAGGATGCTGGGAGCCCGCCCAGCGCTACGTTATCCTGCATTGGTTACTTGGTTCAGTAGTGTTATTCACCTTTTACTGAGTTTTCAAGCTAGTTAGCTTGGTTTGCCTTGTGTGAGCTGGTGTGAATCTCGCCACTATCTGTGTGAAATCCTTCTCTCGAAGTTGTCCGTCTCTTCGGGCACAGTTTCTAGACTGGGTCTGGTAGGAGGGGCATAGAGGGAGGAGCCAGCCCACACTATTAAACTCTTAAAGTGCCAGTGGCTCTTAGTGGACCCGTCTATACCTCATGGTACTAATGTGGACCCCAGCATCCTCTACAGACTACGAGAAAAGGATTTACCGGTAGGTAATTTAAAATCCTATTTTTAGCCCATGGGGGCCCCCTGCTCTTTTTAGTGCCCCTTGCCTCCCAGAGCCTTAATCCAGCTCTGTCACTACCTACGAACTCCCTTATGCAGCAGCTGGTAGTTGACCTCACTTGAGATTTTCCTTAGTGATGTTACTGTGCTTGCAAAAGAAGGCAGGAGCTGTGCAGCCTATTACTTCTGCACACCTTACCTCTTCTCTGGTTAATCCACCATCTAAATGGGACCCTATATTCTTCCGCAGCAAGGAAGCCAAGTGATATGTCCTTGACTTGTAAATGACATCTTCCTCCCCATGTTTGGATGTTCTGTATGTGTCTCTTACCTCTGCTTTATCTATGCTCACTTAAAATGTAATCTAGTTCCAACACACCAAACAGTAACATTATGTAAAGCAGCACAAGGCCATATGTGTTAATTATGGGAAATGTATATATTTGCTTAATAGATTTAATAGAAATTTTTAGAGATGAGCGCCGGAAATTTTTCGGGTTTTGGGTTCGGTTCCGCGGCCGTGTTTTGGGTTCGACCGCGTTTTGGCAAAACCTCACCGAATTTTTTTTGTCGGATTCGGGTGTGTTTTGGATTCGGGTGTTTTTTTCAAAAAACACTAAAAAACAGCTTAAATCATAGAATTTGGCGGTCATTTTGATCCCAAAGTATTATTAACCTCAAAAACCATAATTTCCACTCATTTTCAGTCTATTCTGAATACCTCACACCTCACAATATTATTTTTAGTCCTAAAATTTGCACCGAGGTCGCTGTGTGAGTAAGATTAGCGACCCTAGTGGCCGACACAAACACCGGGCCCATCTAGGAGTGGCACTGCAGTGTCACGCAGGATGTCCCTTCCAAAAAACCCTCCCCAAACAGCACATGACGCAAAGAAAAAAAGAGGCGCAATGAGGTAGCTGTGTGAGTAAGATAAGCGACCCTAGTGGCCGACACAAACACCGGGCCCATCTAGGAGTGGCACTGCAGTGTCACGCAGGATGTCCCTTCCAAAAAACCCTCCCCAAACAGCACATGACGCAAAGAAAAAAAGAGGCGCAATGAGGTAGCTGACTGTGTGAGTAAGATAAGCGACCCTAGTGGCCGACACAAACACCGGGCCCATCTAGGAGTGGCACTGCAGTGTCACGCAGGATGTCCCTTCCAAAAAACCCTCCCCAAACAGCACATGACGCAAAGAAAAAGAAAAGAAAAAAGAGGTGCAAGATGGAATTGTCCTTGGGCCCTCCCACCCACCCTTATGTTGTATAAACAGGACATGCACACTTTAACCAACCCATCATTTCAGTGACAGGGTCTGCCACACGACTGTGACTGATATGACGGGTTGGTTTGGACCCCCACCAAAAAAGAAGCAATTAATCTCTCCTTGCACAAACTGGCTCTACAGAGGCAAGATGTCCACCTCATCATCATCCTCCGATATATCACCGTGTACATCCCCCTCCTCACAGATTATCAATTCGTCCCCACTGGAATCCACCATCTCAGCTCCCTGTGTACTTTGTGGAGGCAATTGCTGCTGGTCAATGTCTCCACGGAGGAATTGATTATAATTCATTTTAATGAACATCATCTTCTCCACATTTTCTGGATGTAACCTCGTACGCCGATTGCTGACAAGGTGAGCGGCGGCACTAAACACTCTTTCGGAGTACACACTTGTGGGAGGGCAACTTAGGTAGAATAAAGCCAGTTTGTGCAAGGGCCTCCAAATTGCCTCTTTTTCCTGCCAGTATAAGTACGGACTGTGTGACGTGCCTACTTGGATGCGGTCACTCATATAATCCTCCACCATTCTTTCAATGGTGAGAGAATCATATGCAGTGACAGTAGACGACATGTCCGTAATCGTTGTCAGGTCCTTCAGTCCGGACCAGATGTCAGCATCAGCAGTCGCTCCAGACTGCCCTGCATCACCGCCAGCGGGTGGGCTCGGAATTCTGAGCCTTTTCCTCGCACCCCCAGTTGCGGGAGAATGTGAAGGAGGAGATGTTGTTGACAGGTCGCGTTCCGCTTGACTTGACAATTTACTCACCAGCAGGTGTTTGAACCCCAGCAGACTTGTGTCTGCCGGAAAGAGAGATCCAAGGTAGGCTTTAAATCTAGGATCGAGCACGGTGGCCAAAATGTAGTGCTCTGATTTCAACAGATTGACCACCCGTGAATCCTTGTTAAGCGAATTAAGGGCTCCATCCACAAGTCCCACATGCCTAGCGGAATCGCTCCGTGTTAGCTCCTCCTTCAATGTCTCCAGCTTCTTCTGCAAAAGCCTGATGAGGGGAATGACCTGACTCAGGCTGGCAGTGTCTGAACTGACTTCACGTGTGGCAAGTTCAAAGGGCATCAGAACCTTGCACAACGTTGAAATCATTCTCCACTGCGCTTGAGACAGGTGCATCCCACCTCCTATATCGTGCTCAATTGTATAGGCTTGAATGGCCTTTTGCTGCTCCTCCAACCTCTGAAGCATATACAGGGTTGAATTCCACCTCGTTACCACTTCTTGCTTCAGATGATGGCAGGGCAGGTTCAGTAGTTTTTGGTGGTGCTCCAGTTTTCTGTACGTGGTGCCTGTACGCCGAAAGTGTCCCGCAATTCTTCTGGCCACCGACAGCATCTCTTGCACGCCCCTGTCGTTTTTTAAAAAATTCTGCACCACCAAATTCAAGGTATGTGCAAAACATGGGACGTGCTGGAATTGGCCCAGATTTAATGCACACACAATATTGCTGGCGTTGTCCGATGCCACAAATCCACAGGAGAGTCCAATTGGGGTAAGCCATTCCGCGATGATCTTCCTCAGTTGCCGTAAGAGGTTTTCAGCTGTGTGCGTATTCTGGAAACCGGTGATACAAAGCGTAGCCTGCCTAGGAAAGAGTTGGCGTTTGCGAGATGCTGCTACTGGTGCCGCCGCTGCTGTTCTTGCGGCAGGAGTCCATACATCTACCCAGTGGGCTGTCACAGTCATATAGTCCTGACCCTGCCCTGCTCCACTTGTCCACATGTCCGTGGTTAAGTGGACATTGGGTACAGCTGCATTTTTTAGGACACTGGTGACTCTTTTTCTGAGGTCTGTGTACATTTTCGGTATCGCCTGCCTAGAGAAATGGAACCTAGATGGTATTTGGTACCGGGGACACAGTACCTCCAACAAGTCTCTAGTTGGCTCTGCAGTAATGATGGATACCGGAACCACGTTTCTCACCACCCAGGATGTCAAGGCCTCAGTTATCCGCTTTGCAGTAGGATGACTGCTGTGATATTTCATCTTCCTCGCAAAGGACTGTTGGACAGTCAATTGCTTGGTGGAAGTAGTAAAAGTGGTCTTACGACTTCCCCTCTGGGATGACCATCGACTCCCAGCAGCAACAACAGCAGCGCCAGCAGCAGTAGGCGTTACACGCAAGGATGCATCGGAGGAATCCCAGGCAGGAGAGGACTCGTCAGAATTGCCAGTGACATGGCCTGCAGGACTATTGGCATTCCTGGGGAAGGAGGAAATTGACACTGAGGGAGTTGGTGGGGTGGTTTGCGTGAGCTTGGTTACAAGAGGAAGGGATTTACTGGTCAGTGGACTGCTTCCGCTGTCGGCCCAAGTTTTTGAACTTGTCACTGACTTATTATGAATGCGCTGCAGGTGACGTATAAGGGAGGATGTTCCGAGGTGGTTAACGTCCTTACCCCTACTTATTACAGCTTGACAAAGGGAACACACGGCTTGACACCTGTTGTCCGCATTTCTGGTGAAATACTTCCACACCGAAGAGCTGATTTTTTTTGGTATTTTCACCAGGCATGTCAACGGCCATATTCCTACCACGGACAACAGGTGTCTCCCCGGGTGCCTGACTTAAACAAACCACCTCACCATCAGAATCCTCCTGGTCAATTTCCTCCCCAGCGCCAGCAACACCCATATCCTCCTCATCCTGGTGTACTTCAACACTGACATCTTCAATCTGACTATCAGGAACTGGACTGCGGGTGCTCCTTCCATCACTTGCAGGGGGCGTGCAAATGGTGGAAGGCGCATGCTCTTCACGTCCAGTGTTGGGAAGGTCAGGCATCGCAACCGACACAATTGGAGTCGGACTCTCCTTGTGGATTTGGGATTTCGAAGAACGCACAGTTCTTTGCGGTGCTACTGCTTTTGCCAGCTTTAGTCTTTTCATTTTTCTAGCGAGAGGCTGAGTGCTTCCATCCTCATGTGAAGCTGAACCACTAGCCATGAACATAGGCCAGGGCCTCAGCCGTTCCTTGCCACTCCGTGTGGTAAATGGCATATTGGCAAGTTTACGCTTCTCCTCCGACAATTTTATTTTAGGTTTTGGAGTCCTTTTTTTACTGATATTTGGTGTTTTGGATTTGACATGCTCTGTACTATGACATTGGGCATCGGCCTTGGCAGACGACGTTGCTGGCATTTCATCGTCTCGGCCATGACTAGTGGCAGCAGCTTCAGCACGAGGTGGAAGTGGATCTTGATCTTTCCCTAATTTTGGAACCTCAACATTTTTGTTCTCCATATTTTAATAGGCACAACTAAAAGGCACCTCAGGTAAACAATGGAGATGGATGGATTGGATACTAGTATACAATTATGGACGGACTGCCGAGTGCCGACACAGAGGTAGCCACAGCCGTGAACTACCGCACTGTACTGTGTCTGCTGCTAATATAGACTGGTTGATAAAGAGATAGTATACTCGTAACTAGTATGTATGTATGTATAAAGAAAGAAAAAAAAACCACGGTTAGGTGGTATATACAATTATGGACGGGCTGCCGAGTGCCGACACAGAGGTAGCCACAGCCGTGAACTACCGCACTGTACTGTGTCTGCTGCTAATATATAGACTGGTTGATAAAGAGATAGTATACTCGTACCTAGTATGTATGTATAAAGAAAGAAAAAAAAACCACGGTTAGGTGGTATATACAATTATGGACGGGCTGCCGAGTGCCGACACAGAGGTAGCCACAGCCGTGAACTACCGCACTGTACTGTGTCTGCTGCTAATATAGACTGGTTGATAAAGAGATAGTATACTCGTAACTAGTATGTATGTATGTATAAAGAAAGAAAAAAAAACCACGGTTAGGTGGTATATACAATTATGGACGGGCTGCCGAGTGCCGACACAGAGGTAGCCACAGCCGTGAACTACCGCACTGTACTGTGTCTGCTGCTAATATATAGACTGGTTGATAAAGAGATAGTATACTCGTAACTAGTATGTATAAAGAAAGAAAAAAAAACCACGGTTAGGTGGTATATACAATTATGGACGGGCTGCCGAGTGCCGACACAGAGGTAGCCACAGCCGTGAACTACCGCACTGTACTGTGTCTGCTGCTAATATAGACTGGTTGATAAAGAGATAGTATACTACTAATATTATATATACTGGTGGTCAGGTCACTGGTCACTAGTCACACTGGCAGTGGCACTCCTGCAGCAAAAGTGTGCACTGTTTAATTTTAATATAATATTATGTACTCCTGGCTCCTGCTATAACCTATAACTGGCACTGCAGTGCTCCCCAGTCTCCCCCACAATTATAAGCTGTGTGAGCTGAGCACAGTCAGATATATATATATATATATATATATATATATATATATATATATATATATATATATATATATATACATATACATTGATGCAGCACACTGGGCTGAGCAGTGCACACAGATATGGTATGTGACTGAGTCACTGTGTGTATCGTTTTTTTCAGGCAGAGAACGGATATATTAAATAAAACAAACAACTGCACTGTCTGGTGGTCACTGTGGTCGTCAGTCACTAAACTCTGCACTCTCTTCTACAGTATCACAGCCTCAGGTCAATCTCTCTCTCTCTCTCTCAACCCTAATCTAAATGGAGAGGACGCCAGCCACGTCCTCTCCCTATCAATCTCAATGCACGTGTGAAAATGGCGGCGACGCGCGGCTCCTTATATAGAATCCGAGTCTCGCGAGAATCCGACAGCGTCATGATGACGTTCGGGCGCGCTCGGGTTAACCGAGCAAGGCGGGAGGATCCGAGTCTGCTCGGACCCGTGAAAAAAACATGAAGTTCGTGCGGGTTCGGATTCAGAGAAACCGAACCCGCTCATCTCTAAAAATTTTACATGGTTTTGCTTTGTAAATAGTCTGCCTAAACCACCATTTTCATGTAATTTCAAGATTTCCCTTGACTGGATACAGTATGGGTACCTGACCATTTTATGTTTTTCAGGGGCTCTGCAGTGAACCAGGAAGACCTGTACCAGGCTCTGGTCAGTGGGCAAATTGCAGCTGCTGGTTTAGATGTAACTACTCCTGAACCACTTCCAACAAGTCACCCACTGCTCAGCCTGAAGAATTGTGGTATGTATTTTATAGCTTTTCAGCATATACTGTAAGTCAAATTATAATCGTTTTTATGAATTTTTTTTTTTTTTAAAACATGTTTTGTTTCTCTCAAAGTGATAAAAATGTGACACTGTGGGCGATATCCAATTAGCCTCGATGCTGTTTTGGCCAATCAAAACAGCTGGATAATGCAATTAATGACTGATAGATATTATAAAATTAGAGGCTGCTTTGATCGGGTGAAATTGGACCCGTGATCGCATGAACACACATGGGGTCGGGGGTAAGTACCTGATCTCATGTGTTATCGCGTCTCCAGTGGCCCACATATTGCAGATTATGCTTTGGGTGTCTGGGGCACCCGAAGCATAAACCCTGATAAGTGCCGGGAGGGGGAGGATAGCCTCTGGCAATGCAATTAGCCGCGGTCATTGACTGTGAGTAATTTGGTAACCCCCTATGTCTGAATTCTGATTTTTACATAACAGACATATTGGTATAGGGAAGATGGGTGTGATACACAGTGTAGACATGGTCTTAATGTCATGTCAAAGTAGCGTTGTTACAGTAATAAACCCTAACTGCAGCCTAACCCTAGTTCTGAACCTAATATTGACATGTACTATCGACATTCAGATCATGTTGAAATAATGCCTTACTACTGGCAGTGAAGCCTGTAATCGTGAAAATGATTTGCCACATTATTTTGCTTACAGTGTGTGTGTTTTCACTGTGTGCTCACATGCGCCAGCCCCTCTGCAATGGTGTGGGGGCTAGTAATTGCATTGTGTGTACATGTTGCCATCATTATAGAAAGATCGGACCCAGGCAGTGGTAGAAACTGAACCCAAACATAAATATTCTGTGATGTTTTAGATGAGTGTAAAATACACTTGCTTACTTGTCCTTGAGTGAGGGCTAATGTATGCTTTAGCAATCTCTTTTTCCCCACTTTAATAATTTTGAGATTTTATTTTTATGGCACGAATGACTAAAGTTAGAGCACATCTTTGTTATCATTCTTAAGATTTTCAGATATTACTCGACTTAGGGTGTGGATAGTTCACAGCAGCACATAGTAGTTCAGGAGATGAGTGCTGATCAGTGGAAGCAATGACTTGACCACTCATGTCATTTTGTAGGGCAGGCCTGCTAAGAGGAGAATGGAGCCACCGAAAGGTCATTCTATGATAAAAGAAGCAGGTTGCCCAATAGATTAGTAGTTCTCAAACTCTGTCCTCGGGACCCCGCACAAATCACGTTTTCTGGGTCACGCGGCAGGTGCACTCTGTATGACCAACTGTCATATTTAAAAAATGCACAGATGAACTGTGCGGGGTCCTGAAGACAGAGTTTGAGAACCTGTGGATTAGAGTAGTAAAACTAGTGTTCTGACAAGGTTGTGCAGACATATTGTGGTACCAAACACATCTCTAAATGAAACACAGTGTAAGCATTATACTTGTTTGGGTTTAGATGGCATTTTAAAGCATGTATAGATGTGTGAAACTGCCTCCAAATACTTCAACAACCAAAAAAAACAGCTGAAACTTTGTTTCTTATTTTCTTGCAGTTATCTTACCACATATTGGAAGTGCCACCTACAGCACAAGAAACGCCATGTCTGTGCTTGCAGTAAATAACCTACTGAAAGGCCTAGTCGGGGATGAGATGCCGCGTGAACTTAAACTCTAAAGACATAACCTTGAATCCAAGAATATGCGTGCACTGTAAACACAGAAGGATTTTTAGTTCTATTTAAATGTGCAGTAAACTTTTTTTTTTTTCTTCACATTTCAAGGAATATGTCTATAGAGTACTTTTAATAAAATATGGGGAACAACCTGTCTGTGACTAAAACACCACTACATTAACTGAAGCATAGTTTTGTGATTACAAATTAGCTTGGTGCAACGATTTATCTGAGATTTATTTTTTGTGAAAATGTATTTATCTGACACCAGCATACTCGGTAGTGATTTAGAATTGGGTACAAACACAGCAATGAAATTAGACTTTGTATTACCAAACAGGTAAGAAGACTTTCCCATATACTTACAATCTATAGATACTGTATATAGAAGTATGATACAGGATGGTAAATGTCATTGTATATTGGTATATTATAAAAGTAGTGAATTTGGATAATATATGTCCAGTTATACAACAAGGTTGAGGACACAAAGGGCATAAATGTAAGTTTCTTTTTTGTTTAAATTGTCTAAACTCTGCAGGTGGTAATAATTGGGTAGACTGCCTAATGAGATTGATAGGGATGTGACCGCCGGTCAGAATACCGACGCCAGGATCCTGAATGCTCACAAGGGGCTTTGTTGCGCTTGCTCCCTCCCCCCTGCCGGCCATCTCACAACCTGAAATGGTGAGGTTTTAGGGAAGGTTTGCAGAACAAAGTGCAAGGCGTAGTTGCAGCCTGGAATACATCTTGCAACCAAGAATTAAAACAAGTAATTAGTCAGGTTGGTAGGTGCAGATCTGGTGAAGTGGGACATAAGTGGAGAGATGTAGATTGGTTTAGTTTTGTGAATGGCTTTATATGTAAGAAGTACTTTTATTGGCATCCAATATAGTGAACACATGGCAGCAGTAGAAGAATATTTGGTTAAGAAACTTGGGGGGGTAATTCAGATCTGACCGCTGCTGTGCGTTTTCGCACAGCGGGCGATCAGATCCATACTGCGCATGCGCCCGTGCGTTGCACGGCTGCAACAGGCATCGTCGTCCTGCACAGGTAATCGCAAGGAAATTGACAGGAACAGGCTGTTTATGGGGGAAACTGACTATTTTCTGGGAGTGTCAGGGAAAACGCTGGTGGGATCAAGCGTTTTCAGGGAGTGTGTCTGACGTCAAATCCGGTCCCGATCAGCCTGATGTGATCACAGCGGCTGAGTAAGTCCTGGGCTGCGCAGAGACTGCACAAAATAAGTTTGTGCAGCAAAAAGTCACCACCTGTAGGCGGTGATGATCTGATCGCAGGGCTGCAAAAATCGCTGCACATCCATCAGATCTGAATTACCCCCTTAGTCCAGTTGCTTTGTTGAAAATAGATTGTAGGGATTAAAGTCTTCTTATGGGAAGATCATTAAGATGAGAACTATGATAGTCAATGCGATTTGCATGCACTAATTTGATGGTGAAAGATCTGGAGGGATAAGATATAATACAGTTGTCATCCACATAGACATTATACTGAAGTCCAAAGTAACTTATTAGTTAATAAGAATTAATAATTAATAAGGAGACTGTGCTTAAAAGCCTTAGCAGAAATAAAAAATTGGAAGTGCAAAGCACTTCTTTTGGGAGTGTTAAATAGTAATATTGATGAGAAAATAATAAAAATAAGAATTTACTCACCGGTAATTCTATTTCTCGTAGTCCATAGTGGATGTTGGGAACTCCGTAAGGACCATGGGGAATAGACGGGCTACGCAGGAGACTGGGCACTCTAAAAGAAAGATTAGGTACTATCTGGTGTGCACTGACTCCTCCCTCTATGCCCCTCCTCCAGACCTCAGTTAAGGAAACTGTGCCCGGAAGAGCTGACACAACAAGGAAAGGATTTGGAATCCAGGGTAAGACTCATACCAGCCACACCAATCACACTGTACAACTTGTGATAACCATACCCAGTTAACAGTATGAACAACAACTGAGCCTCAGTAACAGATGGCTCATAACAATAACCCTTTAGTTAAGCAATAACTATATACATGTATTGCAGAGAGTCCGCACTTGGGACGGGCGCCCAGCATCCACTACGGACTACGAGAAATAGAATTACCGGTGAGTAAATTCTTATTTTCTCTGACGTCCTAGTGGATGCTGGGAACTCCGTAAGGACCATGGGGATTATACCAAAGCTCCCAAACGGGCGGGAGAGTGCGGATGACTCTGCAGCACCGAATGAGCAAAGGCAAGGTCCTCCTCAGCCAGGGTATCAAACTTGTAGAACTTAGCAAATGTGTTTGAACCCGACCAAGTAGCAGCTCGGCAAAGCTGTAAAGCCGAGACCCTTCGGGCAGCCGCCCAAGAAGAGCCCACCTTCCCTGTGGAATGGGCTTTTACTGATTTTGGATGCGGCAACCCTGCCGCAGAATGAGCTTGCTGAATCGTGTTACAGATCCAGCGCGCAATAGTTTGCTTTGAAGCCGGAGCACCCAGTTTGTTGGGTGCATGCAGGATAAACAGCGAGTCAGTTTTCCTGATTCCAGCCGTCCTGGCTACATAGATTTTCAAAGCCCTGACTACGTCCAGCAACTTGGAAGCCTCCAAGTCCCGAGTAGCCGCAGGCACCATAATAGGTTGGTTCACATGAAACGCTGATACCACCTTTGGGAGAAATTGGGGATGAGTCCTCAATTCTGCCCTGTCCATATGGAATATCAGATACGGGCTTTTACATGACAAAGCCGCCAATTCTGACACACGCCTAGCTGAAGCCAAGGCCAACAGCATGACCACTTTCCACGTGAGATACTTTAGTTCCACGGTCTTAAGTGGTTCAAACCAGTGGGATTTCAGGAAATCCAACACAACGTTAAGATCCCAAGGTGCCACTGGAGGCACAAAAGGGGGCTGAATATGCAGCACTCCCTTAACAAACGTCTGAACTTCAGGCAGTGAAGCCAGTTCCTTTTGAAAGAAAATAGATAGGGACGAAATCTGGACCTTTATGGATCCTAATTTTAGGCCCATAGTCACTCCTGACTGTAGGAAGTGCAGGAATCGACCCAGCTGGAATTCCTCTGTAGGGGCCTTTCTGGCCTCACACCAAGCAACATATTTTCGCCATATACGGTGATAATGTTTTGCTGTCACGTCTTTCCTAGCCTTTATCAGCGTAGGAATAACTTCATCCGGAATGCCCTTTTCCGCTAGGATCCGGCGTTCAACCGCCATGCCGTCAAACGCAGCCACGGTAAGTCTTGGAACAGACAGGGCCCCTGCTGTAACAGGTCCTGTCTGAGAGGCAGAGGCCATGGGTCCTCTGAGATCATTTCTTGTAGTTCTGGGTACCAAGTTCTTCTTGGCCAATCCGGAACGATGAGTATAGTTCTTACTCCTCTCTTTCTTACTATCCTCAGTACCTTGGGTATGAGAGGAAGCGGAGGGAACACATAAACCGACTGGTACACCCACGGTGTCACTAGTGCGTCCACAGCTATCGCCTGAGGGTCCCTTAACCTGTCGCAATATTTTTTTTAGCTTTTTGTTGAGGCGGGACGCCATCATGTCCACCTGTGGCCGTTCCCAACGGTTTACAATCTGCGTGAAGACTTCTGGATGAAGTCCCCACTCTCCCGGGTGGAGGTCGTGCCTGCTAAGGAAATCTGCTTCCCAGTTGTCCACTCCCGGAATGAACACTGCTGACAGTGCTAGCACGTGATTCTCCGCCCATCGAAGAATCCTTGTGGCTTCTGCCATCGCTATCCTGCTTCTTGTGCCGCCCTGGCGGTTTACATGGGCGACCGCCGTAATGTTGTCTGATTGAATCAGCACTGGTTGGTTTTGAAGCAGGGGCTCCGCTTGACTCAGGGCGTTGTAAATGGCCCTTAGTTCCAGTATATTTATGTGTAGAGAAGTATCCTGACTTGACCACTGTCCTTGGAAGTTCCTTCCCTGAGTGACTGCCCCCCATCCTCGGAGGCTTGCATCCGTGGTCACCAGGACCCAGTCCTGTATGCCGAATCTGCGGCCCTCGAGAAGATGAGCACTCTGCAGCCACCACAGCAGAGACACCCTGGCCCTTGGGGACAGGGTGATCAACCGATGCATCTGAAGATGCGATCCGGACCATTTGTCTAACAGATCCCACTGAAAGATCCTTGCATGGAACCTGCCGAAGGGAATTGCTTCGTAAGAAGCCACCATCTTTTCCAGGACTCGCGTGCAGTGATGCACCGACACCTGTTTTGGTTTCAGGAGGTCCCTGACCAGAGATGACAATTCCTGGGCCTTCTCCACCGGGAGAAACACCTTCTTCTGTTCTGTGTCCAGAATCATGCCCAGGAAAATCAGACGCGTCGCAGGAATCAGCTGCGACTTTGGGATATTCAGAATCCAGCCGTGCTGTTGCAACACTTCCCGAGAGAGTGCTACGCTGACTAACAACTGCTCTCTGGACCTCGCCTTTATAAGGAGATCGTCCAAGTACGGGATAATTATAACTCCCTTCTTCCGAAGGAGTATCATCATTTCGGCCATTACCTTGGTAAATACTCTCGGTGCCGTGGACAGACCAAACGGCAACGTCTGGAATTGGTAATGACAATCCTGTACCACAAACCTGAGGTACTCCGGGTGAGGTGGGTAAATGGGGACATGCAAGTAAGCATCCTTGATGTCCAGCGACACCATAAAATCCCCCTCTTCCAGGCTTGCAATAACCGCCCTGAGCGATTCCATCTTGAACTTGAACTTCCTTATATAAGTGTTCAAGGATTTTAAATTCAGAATGGGTCTCACCGAACCGTCTAGTTTCGGTACCACAAACATTGTGGAATAGTAACCCCGTCCCTGTTGAAGGAGGGGAACCTTGATTATCACCTGCTGGAGGTACAGCTTGTGAATAGCCGCCAGTACTACCTCCCTTTCCCTGGGAGCAGCTGGCAAGGCTGATTTGAGGTAACGGCGAGGGGGAGTCGCCTCTAACTCCAGCTTATATCCCTGAGATACAATTTGTACAGCCCAGAGATTCACCTGTGAGCGAACCCACTGGTTGCTGAAGTTTCTGAGACGTGCCCCCACCGCACCTGGCTCCGCCTGTGGAGCCCCAGCGTCATGCGGTGGACTTATTGGAAGCGGGGGAGGATTTTTGTTCCTGGGAACTGGCTGCCTGGTGCAGCTTCTTTCCTCTACCCCTGCCTCTGGGCAGAAAGGATGCGCCTCTGACCCGCTTGCCTTTCTGAGGCCGAAAGGACTGTACATGATAATACGGTGCTTTCTTAGGCTGTGAGGGAACCTGAGGTAAAAAAGTTGACTTCCCAGCTGTTGCTGTGGATATGAGGTCCGAGAGACCGTCCCCAAACAATTCCTCACCCTTATAAGGCAAAACCTCCATGTGTTTTTTAGAATCAGCATCACCTGTCCACTGCCGAGTCCATAATACTCTCCTGGCAGAAATGGACATTGCATTAATTCTAGATGCCAGCAGGCAAATGTCCCTCTGTGCATCCCGCATATATAAGACGATGTCTTTTATATGTTCGATGGTTAGCAAAATAGTATCCCTGTCGAGGGAATCAATGTTGTCTGACAGGGTATCAGACCATGCTGCTGCAGCACTACACATCCATGCTGAAGCAATAGCAGGTCTCAGTATAGTACCTGAGTGTGTATACACAGACTTCAGGATAGCTTCCTGCTTTCTATCCGCAGGCTCTTTTAGGGCGGCCGTATCCTGAGACGGCAGTGCCACCTTTTTTGATAAGCGTGTGAGCGCCTTGTCCACCCTATGGGATGTTTCCCAATGTAACCTGTCCGTTGGCGGGAAAGGGTACGCCATCAGTAACCTCTTAGAAATCACTAGTTTCTTATCGGGGGAATTCTACGCTTCTTCACACAAATCATTTAATTCATCAGATGGGGGAAAAGTCACTGGCTGCTTTTTCTCCCCAATCATAATATCCTTCTTGGTAGTAACCGGGTTAACATCAGAAATGTGCAATACATTTTTCATTGCAGTAATCATGCATCGGATGGCCTTTGTAGACTACATTTGTCTCATCCTCATCCACACTGGAGTCAGACTCCGTGTCGACATCTGTGTCTACCATCTGAGCTAGCGGGCGATTTTGAGCCCCTGATGGCCTCTGAGACGCTTGGGCAGGCGCGGGCTGAGATCCCGGCTGTCCCAAGGCTGCTGCGTCATCGAACCTTTTATGTAAGGAGTTGACACTGTCTTTTAAGACCTTCCACATATCCATCCAATCCGGTGTCGGCCCCGTCGGGGGCGACACCACACTTATCTGCCCCTGCTCCGCCTCCACGTAACCCTCCTCATCAAACATGTCGACACAGCTGTACCGACACACCGCACACACACAGGGAATGCTCTGACTGAGGACAGGATCCCACAACGTCCTTTGGGGAGACAGAGAGAGAGTATGCCAGCACACACCACAGCGCTATATAACACAGGGATTTACACTATAATGAGTGATTTTTCCAAATAGCTGCTTATTAACCTCTTTGCGCCTAAATTTATGTGCCCCCCCTCTCTTTTTTACCCTTCTCGTACAGGATACTGCAGGGGAGAGCCTGGGGAGCGTCTTTCCAGCGGAGCTGTGAAGAGAAAATGGCGCTGGTGTGCTGAGGAAGAAGGCCCCTCCCCCTCAGCGGCGGGCTTCTCCCGCGTTTTGTATAGCTTAATGGCGGGGTTTTTTACACATATACAGTTTCCCAGACTGTATTATGTGTTTTTTGTGCCAAAAGGTATTCTTATTGCTCCCCAGGGCGCCCCCCCCCCCAGCGCCCTGCACCCTACAGTGACCGGAGTGTGTGGGGAGCAATGGCGCACAGCTGCAGTGCTGTGCGCTACCTTAATGAAGACCGGAGTCTTCTGCCGCCGATTTAATCTCCTTCTGTCTTCTGGCTCTGCAAGGGGGACGGCGGCGCGGCTCTGGGAACGGACGATCGAGGTCAGGCCCTGTGTTCGAACCCTCTGGAGCTAATGGTGTCCAGTAGCCTAAGAAGCACAAGCTAGCTGCACGCAGGTAGGTTTGCTTCTCTCCCCTCAGTCCCACGTAGCAGTGCGTCTGTTGCCAGCAAATCTCACTGAAAATAAAAAACCTAACAAATACTTTCTTTCTAGCAAGCTCAGGAGAGCCCACTAGGAGCACCCAGCTCTGGCCGGGCACAGATTCTAACTGGGGTCTGGAAGAGGGGCATAGAGGGAGGAGCCAGTGCACACCAGATAGTACCTAATCTTTCTTTTAGAGTGCCCAGTCTCCTGCGGAGCCCGTCTATTCCCCATGGTCCTTACGGAGTTCCCAGCATCCACTAGGACGTCAGAGAAAAGTTCAAGACTTGTGTCTGTGACTTTCTGCAGATAGTTATCTATTACCCCTTTCACACTTGCTTCAAAATCCCAGGTTTCTGCACGTGAGCGTAGATCAAACCGGGATTTTGGCAAGTGTGGGAGGAAACATCCTGGGGTTCCCGACCCTATGTTTTACCTAGGTCAGACTGAGACCCGGTGATTTCCTCCATTCCCACAGCCAAAATCTAACCTCCCGTGGCTTACCAAAGCAGGAGTCCCTGCAGAACTCGTTCTGGATCCCAGCCATTTCGATCCATGTCAGGATGCTGGCATTCGGAGCAGTGTTGGGTTTCAGGTGTCTGCATTCTGACAATGGGATGCCGAACACCGGTATCCTGAATGGATCCCAAATACAGAGTTAGTTGGATGTGTAATTGACCATTTTCCTCCTGGCTGACATTCCAGCTATACTTTGCCCATGGGCTGTATAGCAGAGGTATAAGTTAATTCCAGACACCTGGAGGCAAAACAGATGGTGGTGCCCCCCGATTCCAGTGGCAGGGGGAATTTTGCAAGTGCCGACGTCCGTTGGTAAATGCACAGTAGCACAGCTGAGGGGGGAAAGGAGGACGTAATGTGATTGCAAAGTGGTGGGGGCTGGTGCAGTTCATTTAGTATTATGTCATACCCCACATGTATTCATCATTGTCTCACCTTCCCCATACATATACCAGAATATGCTCTCCTACCTTCCACACACCACACTGTGCTCAACATGCCTTAATGTGTACCACTCCCAACATTCCACATGCCTCACTGTACACCCCTTTCCCCATCCCACATGCCTCACTGTACACCCCTTTCCCCATCCCACATGCCTCACTGTACACCCCTTTCCCCATCCCACATGCCTCACTGTGCTCCCCTTCGGCTCCTCCTCCTAACACCGCATCAGACAGATCCCCCACCATCTGGGCTGAATATAACTTTCCTCCTTATAACCACTGCAGGTGCTCGCCGATGCAGGCTGCTGCTGGGAGGGACAGGCTGGAGACGCTGGGGGTGCTTGATGACTCATCTGATCTCTCAGTTCAGCCTACTTCAGACTCAAATCAATGGCTATCTGTTAAGCTGGGTACACACTGGGTGACCTCCCCTAGTTAGCAAGCAGCGCTATATCAATGATGAATATATCTTTGTTATCGTTTATTTCGTCTAGTGTTATTGCCCAGTGTGTATGGAGCTTTACTTCAGACTCCTCAAATCACTCGCTGAGAGATCCAAGGAGTCATCAGGCAGCCCTTCCTCCACCCCAGGGCTTAGCTTCTGGTCTGGTGCTAGACGGAACCTTGTATATAGTTATAAAATACCCCTTTCAGACCTACTTCACAATCCCAGGTTGTTTTTTAGTCTGGACGCATCAATCCAGGATTAAGGTATATCTGACTACAAAGGAATCGGGACCCTGCTCCCAACCAGGGGCACGGAGCTGAGCCCTGGGAATCTCCCAGGTCTGATGTCTGAAAGCGGTAGTACTTGCTCTCTGGGCATTGGGCAGTACGGATGGTGTAATGGTTAGCATTACTGCCTCACAGCACTGAGGTCATGGGTTAGATTCCCACCATGGCTCTAACTGTGAAGTTTGTATATTCTCCCCGTACTTGTGTGGGTTTCCTTCGGGTACTCCGGTTTCCTCCCACAATCCAAAAATATACTGGTAGGTTAATTGGCTCCCTACAAAATTAACCCTAGCCTGAATGTGTGTGTGTGTGTACATGTGGTAGGGAATATAGAGTGTAAGTTCAACGGGGGCAGGGACTGATGTGAATGGCTAAGTATTCTCTGTAAAGCGCTGCGGAATATGTGTGCACTATATAAATAACTGGTAATAAATAACTAATAAAATAGGATTTTAATACCTACCGGTAAATCCTTTTCTCTTAGTCCGTAGAGGATGCTGGAGACACTTCAAGACAATGGGGTATAGACAGAATCCGCAGGAGACATGGGCACTTTAAGCCTTTAAAAGGGGTGTGAACTGGCTCCTCCCTCTATGCCCCTCCTTCAGACTCCAGTTATAGGAACTGTGCCCAGGGAGACGGACATTTCGAGGAAAAGGGATTCATTTTGATTTAAACTAAGGTGAGATACATACCAGCTCAAACATCAAACATGCCGTACAACATGGCATTCAACCAATGCATGCAACGGCATGAATAATGACAGCAACAGGTTGACTATAACCGCAACACAACACGTGTGTAACCATAACCAATATCTGCAGATACAGTATGCACTGGGACGGGCGCCCAGCATCCTCTATGGACTAAGAGAAAAGGATTTACCGGTAGGTATTAAAATCCTATTTTCTCCTTACGTCCTAGAGGATGCTGGGCACACTTCAAGACCATGGGGTTTATACCAAAGCTCAAGAACGGGCGGGAGAGTGCGGATGACTCTGCAGCACCGATTGACCAAACAAGAGGTCTTCCTTAGCCAGGGTATCAAACTTGTAAAACTTTGCAAAAGTGTTTGAACCCGACCAAGTAGCTGCTCGGTAAAGCTGTAATGCCGAGACCCCCCTGGCAGCCGCCCAGGATGAGCCCACCTCTCTGGTAGAATGGGCCTTCACCGATTTCGGTAACGGCAATCAGCCGTAGAATGAGCTTGCCGAATCGTATGACAGATCCAGCGTGCAATAGTCTGCGTGGAAGCAGGAGCCCCAATCTTGTTGGGATAATACAGGACAAACAGCCTCCGTTTTCCTAATCTGAGCCGTTCCGGCTACATAAATTTTCAAAGCTCTGACCACATCTAGAGACTTCGATTCCTCAAAGGCGTCAGTAGCCACTGGCACCACAATAGGTTGGTTCATGTGAAACGATGACACCACTTTAGGCAGAAATTGCTGACGAGTTCTCAACTCCGCTCTATCTTCATGGAAGATCACATAGGGGCTCTTGTGAGACAAAGCCGCCAATTCAGACACCCGCCTTGCAGAGGCCAAGGCCAACAGCATGATCACTTTCCAAGTGACGAATTTCAACTCTACCTTACGTAAAGGTTCAAACCAATGAGATTGCAGGAACCGCAACACCACGTTAAGATCCCATGGTGCCACCGGGGGAACAAAGGGAGGTTGGATGTGCAGCACAACTTTCACGAAAGTGAACTTCCGGAAGAAAATTGACAAGGCCGAAAATTGTACTTTAATTGAGCCTAACTTTAGGCCCGCATCCACCCCTGCTTGCAGAAAATTGAGAAAACGGCCCAGCTGAAATTCTTCCTTAGGAGCCTTCTTGGATTCACACCAAGACACATATTTTCTCCAAATACGGTGATAATGTTTCGCCGTCACCTCTTTTCTAGCCTGAAGTAGTGTGGGAATTACTTCACCGGGAATACCCTTTCGGGCTAGGATCCTGCGCTCAACCTCCAAGCCGTCAAACGAAGCCGCGGTAAGTCTTGGTACACGCACGGCCCCTGCTGTAACAGATCCTCTCACAGAGGAAGAGGCCAGGCATCTCCTATGAGCAATTCCTGAAGATCTGGATACCAAGCCCTCCTTGGCCAGTCTGGAACAATGAGGATTGCATGAACCCTTGTTCTTCTAATGATCTTTATCACTTTTGGAATTAGTGGAATCGGAGGGAACACATATACCGACTGAAACACCCACGGTGTCACTAGGGCGTCCACTGCTATTGCTTGAGGGTCCCTCGACCTGGAACAATATCTCGGAAGTTTCTTGTTGAGGCGAGACGCCATCATGTCTATTTGAGGAATTCCCCAATGACTTGTCACTTCTGCAAAGACCTCTTGATGAAGACCCCACTCTCCTGGATGGAGATCGTGTCTGCTGAGGAAGTCTGCTTCCCAGTTGTCTACACATGGAATAAAGACTGCTGACAGAGCGCTTACATGCCTTTCCGCCCAGCGGAAAACTTTTGTGGTTTCTGCCATTGCCGCTCTGCTCTTCGTCCCGCCCTGGCGGTTTACGTACGCCACTGCTGTTATGTTGTCCGACTGAATCAAGACGGGCAGATCGCGAAGATGTTCCACTTGTAGAAGGCCGTTGTAAACGGCCCTTAACTCCAGAATGTTTATGTGTAGACAAGCTTCCTGGCTTGACCATTTTCCCTGGAAATTTTCCCCGTGTGGCTGCACCCCAGCCTCAGAGACAAGCATCCGTGGTCACCAGGATCCAGTCCTGGATCCCGAATCTGCGTCCCTCTAGGAGGTGAGAGCTGTGCAGCCACCACAGGAGTGAGATTCTGGTTTTGGATGATTTTGGCAAGTTTAGGAGCCAACCATGTTGTTGCAGAATTGTCAGGGAGAGCATCACGCTCTGCAGTAATTGTTCCTTGGACCTCGCTTTTATCAGGAGATCGTCCAAGTATGGGATAATTGTGACTCCTTGCTTGCGCAGGAGAACCATCATTTCCGCCATAATTTTGGTGAAAATCTTTGGAGCGGTGGACCGACCAAACGGCAACGTCTGAAATTGATGACAATCCTGAACGGCAAACCTCAGGTAAGCCTGAAGTGGAGGATATATGGGGACGTGTAAGTAGGCATCTCTTATGTCAACCGACACCATAAAATCCCCTTCCTCCAGACTGGAGATCACTACTTGGAGAGACTCCATCTTGACTTTTAAATTTTTTTTTTTATAGATAGAAATTGAGGGATCCCAAGTTCAGAATAGGTCTGACCGAGCCGTCCGGCGTCCGGCTTCGGGACCACGAACAGGCTCGAATAAAAGCCTCCTCCCTGTTGTGACAAGTGCACTGTGACAATGACTTGATTTTGACATAGTTTTTGTATAGCACCGCATACTACCTCCCTGTCCGGAAGAGAAACTGGTAAGGCTGATTTGAAAAATTGTCGAGGGGACACGTCTTGAAATTCCAGCTTGTACCCTTGGGACACTATTTCTAATACCCATGGGTCTAGGGTCAAACGAACCCAGAAATGACTGAAGAGTCAGAGACGCGCCCCCACTGGTGCGGATTCCCGCAGAGGAGTCCCAGCGTCATGCGTTAGATTTGGTAGAAGCCGGTGAGGACTTCTGCTCTTGGGAACCTGCCACAGCCAGTGACCTCTTTCCCTTTCCTCTAGAAGCAAGGAATGAAGACCCTCGTCCTTTGTTGTATTTATTGGGCCGAAAGGACTGCATCTGATAGTGGTGCGTTTTCTTTTGTTGAGCAGGAACACAAGGTAAAAAGGATGACTTACCCGCGGTAGCTGAAGATACCAGGTCAGCGAGGCCGTCACCAAACAAGACACCACCTTTATACGGCAGAGACTCCATAGCCTTCTTAGAGTCAGCATCAGCATTCCATTGATGAATCCACAATGCACTCCTAGCTGAGACTGCCATAGCATTGGCTCTTGATCCCAAAAGGCCAATGCCCCTTGCAGCTTCCTTAAGGTAGGCTGCAACATCCCTGATATGACCCAGAGTCAAAAGAATGTTATCCCTATCCAGGGTATTAAACTCAGATGACAAGTTATCTGCCCACTTTTCAATAGCGCTACTCACCCACGCTGAAGCAACGGCAGGTCTGAGTAGCGTGCCCGTAGTGACATAAATGGATTTCAATGTATTTTCCTGCTTACAATCCGCAGGTTCTTTTAGGGCTGCCGTGTCAGGAGACGGAAGCGCCACCTTTTTATTGGACAGCCGTGACAGAGCTTTGTCCACTCCCACTTTTCCCTATCACCAGAGGGGAACGGATATGCCACCGGAATTCTCTTGGGAATCAGAAACTTCTTGTCAGGATTTTCCCAAACCTTTTCAAAAAGAGCGTTCAGTTCATGAGAGGGAGGAAATGTTACCTCAGGTTTCTTTCCTTTAAACATACAGACCCTTGTATCAGGAACAGCAGGGTCTTCCGTGATATGTAAAACGTCTTTTATCGCCACAATCATGTACCGAATGCTTTTAGCCAGTTTTGGATTTAATCTGGCATCGCTATAGTCGACACTGGACACTGTATCTGCTATCTGGGTAAAAGAACGCTTTTGTGACCCTGAGGGGGTCTGAACTTGTGACAACACATCCTCCACGAAATTCTTCCATGCCTGGGTCTGAGACTTATCCAATCTCTTATTTAATAGAGCCACATTCGCATTCAAAGCACTCAAAACATTTACCCAATCAGGCGTCGGCGGTGCCGACAGGGTCACTCCCACAGTTGTTTCTTTCCCTAATCCAGTCTCCTCCTGGGAAGAGCACTCAGCCTCAGACATGCCGACACACGTGTACCGACACCACAAACACACTGGGCATATAGGGGACAGACCCACAGTAAAGCCTGTCAGAGAAACACAGAGGGAGTTTGCCAGCTCACAACCCAGCACCTCTCCCGGTATTGAAACGTTTTATACAATGCCTCAGACCTGTTAGCGCTTTTATTATTATTAAAACAGCACCAACTTAACTGTCCCCCCCCCTCCGTTTTGCACCCTGTTACTTGTACAGCAGTGTAGGAGGATAGGACCAGCGTCTTTGCAGCTCTGTGAGAGAAAATGGCGCTGATGAGAGCTGTGAGGGCTAAGCCACGCCCCCTTAATGGCGCGCTTCAGCCCCGCTATTTTTCAAATATTTATACTGGCGGGGGTTCAGATTCAGTGCCCAAGCACTATATACCACTTTTGCCAGTTACTTAAATGAGGATTTATGCTGCCCAGGGCGCCCCCCCCCCCAGCGCCCTGCAGTGCCGATGTGTGTGTGGGAGCATGGCGCGCAGCGGGGCCGCTGTGCGGTACCTCAAAGCCGTCACTGAAGTCTTCTGATCTTCTTCTACTCACCCGTCTTCTGACTTCTGGCTCTGTAAGGGAGGTGACGACGGGCGCCGGGAACGAGCATCTAGGCGTACCTAGCAATCAGACCCTCAGGAGCTAATGGTGTCCTGTAGCCTAAGAAGCAGAGCCTTGAAACTCACAGAAGTAGGTCTGACTTCTCTCCCCTAAGTCCCACGAAGCAGGGAGCCTGTTGCCAGCAGGTCTCCCTGAAAATAATAAACCTAACATAAAGTCTTTTTTCAGAGAAACTCAGGAGAGCTTCTCAGTGTGCATCCAGTCTCACTGGGCACAGAATCTAACTGGAGTCTGGAGGAGGGGCATAGAGGGAGGAGCCAGTTCACACCCCTTTTAAAGTCAAAGTGCCCATGTCTCCTGCGGATCCCATCTATACCCCATGGTCTTGAAGTGTCCCCAGCATCCTCTAGGACGTAAGGAGAAATAAAGGTTAAAGATCACATACAGTTCTACTCATTCTAAACTACAATTCTAAGTACAACCTATAGTTAATTTAAAAAATAAATAAAATACAGCATTTGCAGTTTATACTGGATCAGTACTTTGTGTATTGTATTTTTATCTGTACTGTCGGTCTTCTCAGGACAAAGTTAATATTCCAGCAGCCACCGTCCCTACTGTCAGAATACAGAAAGGGGTATACTGATGGTAATTACTGGTGGTTACGGTTGGGATTAGGCACTAGCGGGATGGGACAATTAGGGTTAATATACTCACCGGCACTGGTCGAGATTTTAAACATCAGAATGCCCGCTGTCAGCATTCTGACCGTTGTGATGGTGACTGCCGGGATAGCGATGCCATTCCATATCCTCAATAGCATAACAGCAGAAAACATCCATCAATATAATCAGGAAGATTTACAATGTATGTAATCTACAGTATATGAAAACAATAGTTCTTTTCACACTTAAACTAGGTACACAGGTAAGAGGAACGATCCACAATTATTTTTTTTCTGACAGCTGAAGCATCCTACGAACATCTAATTTCCTGTATACACATTACACAATTATTGTTCCTATCTATACATATAATAAAAATGTAAGGGTTGTGTTTTTTGAGGAACATACTAATGTAAAAAAAAATTGGAGAGGAATGTTTGTCTCTGTTCGTTCCAGCATCACGCAAAAACTACCAGATGAATTTGGTTCATGTTTTCACTATTGTATAGCTTAGTGACCTAGAAAGAAACTAAGGTATGTATGATTTTGATGGGACATTAGGAAGAGGCGCAATAAAGGAAAAAAACAACTTTTGGCTCACTGAAAGCTGGTGTTCCGATCATACTTCTACGGACACTTGACTCTGCACAAGCTATGCAACAGAACCCGACTTAACTGCAGAGGAACATAGTTGAGGCAGAGTCTCTAACGGGATGTGATGCAGGCAAGACTGTGTTTATACCACGTCCCCCTCTTATCCTCAACAATTTTCCTTTTCAATTCGAGCACCTGCAGTTTCCTGTGTCTGCTTCAATATGACTATTAACAAGTCACAGAAGTAAACGTTCAGGACTGCAGGCGTAAATCTCAGGATCAGCTGCTTGTTCCATGGAAAGCTTTACATGGCTTGCTCCCAAGTTAATAGCCCTTAGCATATTTTTGTGTTAGTCCCTGAAGAAAAAACTCCAATGATTGTTTACAAAGAAAATTTGTGCTCAATGTGTACAATATAAAATATACATCACAGTATTAGAGGCCATTAGTGTTTTTGTAAAATTATTTCTGCTGAGCAATAACAGACAGACATTCACACAAGCGAAGCCGCGGGCAAACGCTAGCTTATTCCTAAAGATCACTGAGGTGATGTTTTTACATGGTTTGTCAGATGTCTGTATACACTGCATTATTATTTATTTATATAGCACACACATATTCCGCAGCTCTTTACAGAAAATATTTGTCCATTCACATCCGTCCCTGCCCCAGTGGAGCTTACAATCTATATTCCCTATCACATGTACACACACACATTCACACTAGGGTTAATATTTTGTTAACCTACCAGTATATTTTTGGATTGTGGGAGGAAACCGGAGTACCCGGAGGAAACCCACGCAAGTACAGGGAGAATATACAAACTCCACACAGTTAGGGTCATGGGGGGTATCGAACCCATGACCTCAGTGCTGTGAGGCAGTAATGCTAACCATTACACCATCCGTACCTGCATTAGCTGCACAACAGCAACTCATAGGGACCTACTAACATTGGGAGTTGGGACTGATGTTGGGAGCCTATCCTACCGGCTTATGAATGACAGTCCGCTCCGAGTGCTGCATACATACTGTGCAGTAATTGTATCAACCAGCCAAAAAATAGGATTTTAATTACCTACCAGTAAATCCTTTTCTCGTAGTCCGTAGAGGATGCTGGGGTCCACATTCGTACCATAGGGGTATACACAGTTCCACTGGGAGCCATTGACACTTTAAGAGTGTGCGCTGGCTCCTCCCTCTATACCCCTCCTACCAGACTCAGTTTAGAAACTGTACCCGAGGGGACGGACATCTTCGAGAGAAGGATTACACAGATAGTGGAGAGATTCACACCAGCTCACACACAAGGCAACCCAAGCTAAATAGCTTGAAGCATCAGCAACGGCTGAACAGAATTACTTACAAAGTAACAAAACAGTACTTAACCAAGAACTAAGCAATACTGAACTAAATAACCACTGCAAGATAACGAAGCGCTGGGCAGGCGCCCATCATCCTCTACGGACTACGAGAAAAGGATTTAACGGTAAGTAATTAAAATCCTATTTTCTCTTACGCTCTAGAGCAGTGGTTTTCAACCACTGTGCCGCGGCACACTGGTGTGCCGCCAGTGGCTTTCAGATGTGCCGCCAGAGATGCGCTGGCCGTCATCACGCTGGTGAACTTTGGCAGCGCAGCGTGACACATCGCCTGCCCTCCCGCCCGCCGCAAGCCCGGCTGCCCGCCCGCCGCCGCCAGGCAAGTGCTGCTCCCTACTGCTCCTCACTGCTAACGGCTGCATTAACCCCTGCCTGCCAGCCGCCAGCAAAGTGCTGCTCCCTGCTGCACCTCACTGCTCACGGCTGCATTAACCCCTGCCGGCAGACGCTGAGGGAGGGAGAGGCAAAAGGAAAAGTGATACTGAAACCTTACAGGTATGGTCCAGTGTATTTGTATTAATTTGACAGTAATAGCTGTGTGAACAGTGTGCAGAATTAATGTGGGGGCCAATACGTGTAATTACTGTGGGGGGCCCATGTGTGTAATTACTGTGTGTGTGTGTGTGTGGGGGGGGGGGGGGGGGGGGGGGAATGTGTAATTACTGTGTGCGGGGGTGGGGGGCAATGTGGGCGGGGGACGATATGTGTAATTACTGTGGGGGGACAATATGTGGGGGGGGGACAATATGTGTAATTACTGTGGGGACCAACATGTGTTTTAATTCCCCATGTGGGCCAAAGTGTGTTGTTGTTGTTGTTGTTGTTTTTTTTTTGGGGGGGGGGGGTTGTCCGTGGGGTACTGATGGTGTGCCTTGGCAATTTTAGAATTTTGTTCGGCGTGCCCCGAATTCAAAAAGGTTGAAAATCACTGCTCTAGAGGATACTGGGGTCCACATTAGTACCATGGGGATGTACCAAAGCTCCAAGAATGGTAGGGAGAGCGCGGAGGCTCCTACAGAACCAATTGACCAAACTTAAGGTCTGCAGAGGCCAAAGTATCGAACTTGTAGAACTTTGCAAACGTGTTCGACCCTGACCAAGTAACCGCTCGGCAGAGTTATAAAGCCGAGGTACCCCAGGCAGCCGCCCAGGAAGAACCCATGTTACGAGTAGAGTGGGCCTTAACAGACGTAGGACACGGCAAGCCTGCCGTAGAATACGCATGCTGGATAGTGAACCTGATCCAGCGGGAGATCGTCTGCTTAGAAGCAGGACACCCAAATTTCTTGGGATCATACAGGACAAAGAGTACGATTTTCTGTGACGAGCAGTCCTCCTCACATAGATTTTTAGAGCCCTTACAACATCTAAGGACTGCGATGAAATTGAGGAGTCAGTCGCAACTGGCACCACAGTAGGTTGGTTGATATGAAATGCCAACACAACCTTTGGAAGAAACTGCTAACGTGTCCGAAGTTCAGCTCTATCTTCATGGAAGATCAAGTATGGGCTTTTACAGGACAAAGCCCCCAACTCCGACACACGTCTAGCAGAAGCTAAGGCCAACAAAGTGACAGCCTTCCACGTGAGAAACTTGACCTCAACCTCCTGAAGAGGTTCATACCAGTCCAACTGGAGGAACTGCAACACCACGTTAAGATTAGAGATGTGCACTTGAAATTTTTCGGGTTTTGTGTTTTGGTTTTGGGTTCGGTTCCGCGGCCGTGTTTTGGGTTCGACCGCGTTTTGGCAAAACCTCACCGAATTTTTTTTGTCGGATTCGGGTGTGTTTTGGATTCGGGTGTTTTTTTCAAAAAACACTAAAAAACAGCTTAAATCATAGAATTTGGGGGTCATTTTGATCCCAAAGTATTATTAACCTCAAAAACCATAATTTCCACTCATTTTCAGTCTATTCTGAATACCTCACAATATTATTTTTAGTCCTAAAATTTGCACCGAGGTCGCTGGATGACTAAGCTAAGCGACCCTAGTGGCCGACACAAACACCTGGCCCATCTAGGAGTGGCACTGCAGTGTCACGCAGGATGGCCCTTCCAAAAAACACTCCCCAAACAGCACATGACGCAAAGAAAAAAAGAGGCGCAATGAGGTAGCTGTGTGAGTAAGATAAGCGACCCTAGTGGCCGACACAAACACCTGGCCCATCTAGGAGTGGCACTGCAGTGTCACGCAGGATGGCCCTTCCAAAAAACACTCCCCAAACAGCACATGACGCAAAGAAAAAAAGAGGCGCAATGAGGTAGCTGTGTGAGTAAGATAAGCGACCCTAGTGGCCGACACAAACACCTGGCCCATCTAGGAGTGGCACTGCAGTGTCACGCAGGATGGCCCTTCCAAAAAACACTCCCCAAACAGCACATGACGCAAAGAAAAAAAGAGGCGCAATGAGGTAGCTGTGTGAGTAAGATAAGCGACCCTAGTGGCCGACACAAACACCTGGCCCATCTAGGAGTGGCACTGCAGTGTCACGCAGGATGGCCCTTCCAAAAAACACTCCCCAAACAGCACATGACGCAAAGAAAAAAAGAGGCGCAATGAGGTAGCTGTGTGAGTAAGATAAGCGACCCTAGTGGCCGACACAAACACCTGGCCCATCTAGGAGTGGCACTGCAGTGTCACGCAGGATAGCCCTTCCAAAAAACACTCCCCAAACAGCACATGACGCAAAGAAAAAAAGAGGCGCAATGAGGTAGCTGTGTGAGTAAGATAAGCGACCCTAGTGGCCGACACAAACACCTGGCCCATCTAGGAGTGGCACTGCAGTGTCACGCAGGATGGCCCTTCCAAAAAACACTCCCCAAACAGCACATGACGCAAAGAAAAAAAGAGGCGCAATGAGGTAGCTGTGTGAGTAAGATAAGCGACCCTAGTGGCCGACACAAACACCTGGCCCATCTAGGAGTGGCACTGCAGTGTCACGCAGGATGGCCCTTCCAAAAAACACTCCCCAAACAGCACATGACGCAAAGAAAAAAAGAGGCGCAATGAGGTAGCTGTGTGAGTAAGATAAGCGACCCTAGTGGCCGACACAAACACCTGGCCCATCTAGGAGTGGCACTGCAGTGTCACGCAGGATGGCCCTTCCAAAAAACACTCCCCAAACAGCACATGATGCAAAGAAAAAAAGAGGCGCAATGAGGTAGCTGTGTGAGTAAGCTAAGCGACCCTAGTGGCCGACACAAACACCTGGCCCATCTAGGAGTGGCACTGCAGTGTCACGCAGGATGGCCCTTCCAAAAAACACTCCCCAAACAGCACATGACGCAAAGAAAAAAAGAGGCGCAATGAGGTAGCTGTGTGAGTAAGATAAGCGACCCTAGTGGCCGACACAAACACCTGGCCCATCTAGGAGTGGCACTGCAGTGTCACGCAGGATGGCCCTTTTAAAAAACACTCCCCAAACAGCACATGACGCAAAGAAAAAAAGAGGCGCAATGAGGTAGCTGTGTGAGTAAGATAAGCGACCCTAGTGGCCGACACAAACACCTGGCCCATCTAGGAGTGGCACTGCAGTGTCACGCAGGATGGCCCTTCCAAAAAACACTCCCCAAACAGCACATGATGCAAAAAAGAAAAAAAGAGGCGCAATGAGGTAGCTGTGTGAGTAAGCTAAGCGACCCTAGTGGCCGACACAAACACCTGGCCCATCTAGGAGTGGCACTGCAGTGTCACGCAGGATGGCCCTTCCAAAAAACACTCCCCAAACAGCACATGACGCAAATAAGAAAAAAAGAGGCGCAATGAGGTAGCTGTGTGAGTAAGCTAAGCGACCCTAGTGGCCGACACAAACACCTGGCCCATCTAGGAGTGGCACTGCAGTGTCACGCAGGATGTCCCTTCCAAAAAACCCTCCCCAAACAGCACATGACGCAAATAAGAAAAAAAGAGGCGCAATGAGGTAGCTGTGTGAGTAAGCTAAGCGACCCTAGTGGCCGACACAAACACCTGGCCCATCTAGGAGTGGCACTGCAGTGTCACGCAGGATGGCCCTTCCAAAAAACACTCCCCAAACAGCACATGACGCAAATAAGAAAAAAAGAGGCGCAATGAGGTAGCTGTGTGAGTAAGCTAAGCGACCCTAGTGGCCGACACAAACACCTGGCCCATCTAGGAGTGGCACTGCAGTGTCACGCAGGATGGCCCTTCCAAAAAACACTCCCCAAACAGCACATGACGCAAAGAAGAAAAAAAGAGGCGCAATGAGGTAGCTGTGTGAGTAAGCTAAGCGACCCTAGTGGCCGACACAAACACCTGGCCCATCTAGGAGTGGCACTGCAGTGTCACGCAGGATGGCCCTTCCAAAAAACACTCCCCAAATAGCACATGACGCAAATAAAAATGAAAGAAAAAAGAGGTGCAAGATGGAATTGTCCTTGGGCCCTCCCACCCACCCTTATGTTGTATAAACAGGACATGCACACTTTAACCAACCCATCATTTCAGTGACAGGGTCTGCCACACGACTGTGACTGAAATGACGGGTTGGTTTGGACCCCCACCGAAAAAGAAGCAATTAATCTCTCCTTGCACAAACTGGCTCTACAGAGGCAAGATGTCCACCTCATCATCATCCTCCTATATATCACCGTGTACATCCCGCTCCTCACAGATTATCAATTCGTCCCCACTGGAATCCACCATCTCAGCTCCCTGTGTACTTTGTGGAGGCAATTCCTGCTGGTCAATGTCTCCACGGAGGAATTGATTATAATTCATTTTAATGAACATCATCTTCTCCACATTTTCTGGAAGTAACCTCGTACGCCGATTGCTGACAAGGTGAGCGGCGGCACTAAACACTCTTTCGGAGTACACACTGGAGGGAGGGCAACTTAGGTAGAATAAAGCCAGTTTGTGCAAGGGCCTCCAAATTGTCTCTTTTTCCTGCCAGTATAAGTACGGACTGTCTGACGTGCCTACTTGGATGCGGTCACTCATATAATCCTCCACCATTCTTTCAATGGGGAGAGAATCATATGCAGTGACAGTAGACGACATGTCCGTAATCGTTGTCAGGTCCTTCAGTCCGGACCAGATGTCAGCATCAGCAGTCGCTCCAGACTGCCCTGCATCACCGCCAGCGGGTGGGCTCGGAATTCTGAGCCTTTTCCTCGCACCCCCAGTTGCGGGAGAATGTGAAGGAGGAGATGTTGACAGGTCGCGTTCCGCTTGACTTGACAACTTTGTCACCAGCAGGTCTTTGAACCCCAGCAGACTTGTGTCTGCCGGAAAGAGAGATCCAAGGTAGGTTTTAAATCTAGGATCGAGCACGGTGGCCAAAATGTAGTGCTCTGATTTTAACAGATTGACCACCCGTGAATCCTTGTTAAGCGAATTAAGGGCTCCATCCACAAGTCCCACATGCCTAGCGGAATCGCTCCCTTTTAGCTCCTCCTTCAATGCCTCCAGCTTCTTCTGCAAAAGCCTGATGAGGGGAATGACCTGACTCAGGCTGGCAGTGTCTGAACTGACTTCACGTGTGGCAAGTTCAAAAGGTTGCAGAACCTTGCACAACGTTGAAATCATTCTCCACTGCGCTTGAGACAGGTACATTCCACCTCCTATATCGTGCTTAATTGTATAGGCTTGAATGGCCTTTTGCTGCTCCTCCAACCTCTGAAGCATATATAGGGTTGAATTCCACCTCGTTACCACTTCTTGCTTCAGATGATGGCAGGGCAGGTTCAGGCGTTTTTGGTGGTGCTCCAGTCTTCTGTACTGCCTGTCCTCCGAAAGTGTCCCACAATTCTTCTGGCCACCGACAGCATCTCTTGCACGCCCCTGTCGTTTTTTAAAAAATTCTGCACCACCAAATTCAAGGTATGTGCAAAACATGGGACGTGCTGGAATTTGCCCATATTTAATGCACACACAATATTGCTGGCGTTGTCCGATGCCACAAATCCACAGGAGAGTCCAATTGGGGTAAGCCATTCCGCGATGATCTTCCTCAGTTGCCGTAAGAGGTTTTCAGCTGTGTGCGTATTCTGGAAACCGGTGATACAAAGCGTAGCCTGCCTAGGAAAGAGTTGGCGTTTGCGAGATGCTGCTACTGGTGCCGCCGCTGCTGTTCTTGCGGCGGGAGTCCATACATCTACCCAGTGGGCTGTCACAGTCATATAGTCCTGACCCTGCCCTGCTCCACTTGTCCACATGTCCGTGGTTAAGTGGACATTGGGTACAACTGCATTTTTTAGGACACTGGTGAGTCTTTTTCTGACGTCCGTGTACATTCTCGGTATCGCCTGCCTAGAGAAGTGGAACCTAGATGGTATTTGGTAACGGGGGCACACTACCTCAAGAAATTGTCTAGTTCCCTGTGAACTAACGGCGGATACCGGACGCACGTCTAACACCAACATAGTTGTCAAGGCCTCAGTTATCCGCTTTGCAACAGGATGACTGCTGTGATATTTCATCTTCCTCGCAAAGGACTGTTGGACAGTCAATTGCTTGGTGGAAGTAGTAAAAGTGGGCTTACGACTTCCCCTCTGGGATGACCATCGACTCCCAGCAGCAACAACAGCAGCGCCAGCAGCAGTAGGCGTTACACGCAAGGATGCATCGGAGGAATCCCAGGCAGGAGAGGACTCGTCAGAATTGCCAGTGACATGGCCTGCAGGACTATTGGCATTTCTGGGGAAGGAGGAAATTGACACTGAGGGAGTTGGTGGGGTGGTTTGCGTGAGCTTGGTTACAAGAGGAAGGGATTTACTGGTCAGTGGACTGCTTCCGCTGTCGCCCAAAGTTTTTGAACTTGTCACTGACTTATTATGAATGCGCTGCAGGTGACGTATAAGGGAGGATGTTCCGAGGTGGTTAACGTCCTTACCCCTACTTATTAGAGCTTGACAAAGGCAACACACGGCTTGACAAATGTTGTCCGCATTTCTGTTGAAATACTTCCACACCGAAGAGCTGATTTTTTTGGTATTTTCACCAGGCATGTCAACGGCCCTATTCCTCCCAAGGACAACAGGTGTCTCCCCGGGTGCCTGACTTAAACAAACCACCTCACCATCAGAATCCTCCTGGTCAATTTCCTCCCCAGCGCCAGCAACACCCATATCCTCCTCATCCTGGTGTACTTCAACACTGACATCTTCAATCTGACTATCAGGAACTGGACTGCGGGTGCTCCTTCCAGCACTTGCAGGGGGCGTGCAAATGGTGGAAGGCGCATGCTCTTCACGTCCAGTGTTGGGAAGGTCAGGCATCGCAAACGACACAATTGGACTCTCCTTGTGGATTTGGGATTTCGAAGAACGCACAGTTCTTTGTGGTGCTTTTGCCAGCTTGAGTCTTTTCATTTTTCTAGCGAGAGGCTGAGTGCTTCCATCCTCATGTGAAGCTGAACCACTAGCCATGAACATAGGCCAGGGCCTCAGCCGTTCCTTGCCACTCCGTGTGGTAAATGGCATATTGGCAAGTTTACGCTTCTCCTCCGACAATTTTATTTTAGATTTTGGAGTCCTTTTTTTACTGATATTTCGTGTTTTGGATTTTACATTTTGACATTGGGCATCGGCCTTGGCAGACGACGTTGCTGGCATTTCATCGTCTCGGCCATGACTAGTGGCAGCAGCTTCAGCACGAGGTGGAAGTGGATCTTGATCTTTCCCTAATTTTGGAACCTCAACATTTTTGTTCTCCATATTTTAATAGGCACAACTAAAAGGCACCTCAGGTAAACAATGGAGATGGATGGATACTAGTATACTTATGGATGGACCAGCGACTGCCGACACAGAGGTAGCTACAGCCGTGGACTACCGTACTGTGTCTGCTGCTAATATAGACTGGATGATAATGAGATGAAATTAATATATATATATATAATATCACTAGTACTGCAGCCGGACAGGTATATATATTTATTATGTAATGACTGATGACGGACCTGCTGGACACTGTCAGCTCAGCAGCACCGCAGACTGCTACAGTAAGCTACTATAGTAGTATGTATCAAGAAGAAAGAGAAAAAAAAAACACGGGTAGGTGGTATACAATTATGGATGGACCAGCGACTTCCGACACAGAGGTAGCTACAGCCGTGGACTACCGTACTGTGTCTGCTGCTAATATAGACTGGATGATAATGAGATGAAATTAATATATATATATATATATATATATATATAATATCACTAGTACTGCAGCCGGACAGGTATATATATTTATTATGTAATGACTGATGATGGACCTGCTGGACACTGTCAGCTCAGCAGCACCGCAGACTGCTACAGTAAGCTACTATAGTAGTATGTATCAAGAAGAAAAAAAAAAAAAAACACGGGTAGGTGGTATACAATTATGGATGGACCAGCGACTGCCGACACAGAGGTAGCTACAGCCGTGGACTACCGTACTGTGTCTGCTGCTAATATAGACTGGATGATAATGAGATGAAATTAATATATATATATATATATAATATCACTAGTACTGCAGCCGGACAGGTATATATATTTATTATGTAATGACTGATGACGGACCTGCTGGACACTGTCAGCTCAGCAGCACCGCAGACTGCTACAGTAAGCTACTATAGTAGTATGTATCAAGAAGAAAGAAAAAAAAAAAACCACGGGTAGGTGGTATACAATTATGGATGGACCAGCGACTGCCGACACAGAGGTAGCTACAGCCGTGGACTACCGTACTGTGTCTGCTGCTAATATAGACTGGATGATAATGAGATGAAATTAATATATATATATAATATCACTAGTACTGCAGCCGGACAGGTATATATATTTATTATGTAATGACTGATGACGGACCTGCTGGACACTGTCAGCTCAGCAGCACTGCAGACTGCTACAGTAAGCTACTATAGTAGTATGTATCAAGAAGAAAGAAAAAAAAAAACACGGGTAGGTGGTATACAATTATGGATGGACCAGCGACTGCCGACACAGAGGTAGCTACAGCCGTGGACTACCGTACTGTGTCTGCTGCTAATATAGACTGGATGATAATGAGATGAAATTAATATATATATATATATAATATCACTAGTACTGCAGCCGGACAGGTATATATATTTATTATGTAATGACTGATGACGGACCTGCTGGACACTGTCAGCTCAGCAGCACCGAAGACTGCTACAGTAAGCTACTATAGTAGTATGTATCAAGAAGAAAGAAAAAAAAAAACACGGGTAGGTGGTATACAATTATGGATGGACCAGCGACTGCCGACACAGAGGTAGCTACAGCCGTGGACTACCGTACTGTGTCTGCTGCTAATATAGACTGGATGATGAGATGAAATTAATATATATATATATAATATCACTAGTACTGCAGCCGGACAGGTATATATATTTATTATGTAATGACTGATGACGGACCTGCTGGACACTGTCAGCTCAGCAGCACCGCAGACTGCTACAGTAAGCTACTATAGTAGTATGTATCAAGAAGAAAGAAAAAAAAAAACACGGGTAGGTGGTATTTAATTATGGATGGACCAGCGACTGCCGACACAGAGGTAGCTACAGCCGTGGACTACTGTACTGTGTCTGCTGCTAATATAGACTGGATGATAATGAGATGAAATCAATATATATATATATATATATATATAATATCACTAGTACTGCAGCCGGACAGGTATATATATTTATTATGTAATGACTGATGACGGACCTGCTGGACACTGTCAGCTCAGCAGCACTGCAGACTGCTACAGTAAGCTACTATAGTAGTATGTATCAAGAAGAAAGAAAAGAAAAAAAACCACGGGTAGGTGGTATACAATTATGGATGGACCAGCGACTGCCGACACAGAGGTAGCTACAGCCGTGGACTACCGTACTGTGTCTGCTGCTAATATAGACTGGATGATAATGAGATGAAATTAATATATATATATATATATATATATATATAATATCACTAGTACTGCAGCCGGACAGGTATATATATTTATTATGTAATGACTGATGACGGACCTGCTGGACACTGTCAGCTCAGCAGCACCGCAGACTGCTACAGTAAGCTACTATAGTAGTATGTATCAAGAAGAAAGAAAAAAAAAAAACCACGGGTAGGTGGTATACAATTATGGATGGACCAGCGACTGCCGACACAGAGGTAGCTACAGCCGTGGACTACCGTACTGTGTCTGCTGCTAATATAGACTGGATGATAATGAGATGAAATTAATATATATATATATATATATAATATCACTAGTACTGCAGCCGGACAGGTATATATATTTATTATGTAATGACTGATGACGGACCTGCTGGACACTGTCAGCTCAGCAGCACCGCAGACTGCTACAGTAAGCTACTATAGTAGTATGTATCAAGAAGAAAAAAAAAAACACGGGTAGGTGGTATACAATTATGGATGGACCAGCGACTGCCGACACAGAGGTAGCTACAGCCGTGGACTACCGTACTGTGTCTGCTGCTAATATAGACTGGATGATAATGAGATGAAATTAATATATATATATATAATATCACTAGTACTGCAGCCGGACAGGTATATATATTTATTATGTAATGACTGATGACGGACCTGCTGGACACTGTCAGCTCAGCAGCACCGCAGACTGCTACAGTAAGCTACTATAGTAGTATGTATCAAGAAGAAAGAAAAAAAAAAAAACACGGGTAGGTGGTATACAATTATGGATGGAACAGCGACTGCCGACACAGAGGTAGCTACAGCCGTGGACTACCGTACTGTGTCTGGTGCTAATATAGACTGGATGATAATGAGATGAAATTAATATATATATATATATATAATATCACTAGTACTGCAGCCGGACAGGTATATATATTTATTATGTAATGACTGATGACGGACCTGCTGGACACTGTCAGCTCAGCAGCACCGAAGACTGCTACAGTAAGCTACTATAGTAGTATCAAGAAGAAAGAAAAAAAAAAACACGGGTAGGTGGTATACAATTATGGATGGACCAGCGACTGCCGACACAGAGGTAGCTACAGCCGTGGACTACCGTACTGTGTCTGCTGCTAAAATAGACTGGATGATAATGAGATGAAATTAATATATATATATATATATAATATCACTAGTACTGCAGCCGGACAGGTATATATATTTATTATGTAATGACTGATGACGGACCTGCTGGACACTGTCAGCTCAGCAGCACCGCAGACTGCTACAGTAAGCTACTATAGTAGTATGTATCAAGAAGAAAGAAAAAAAAAACACGGGTAGGTGGTATTTAATTATGGATGGACCAGCGACTGCCGACACAGAGGTAGCTACAGCCGTGGACTACTGTACTGTGTCTGCTGCTAATATAGACTGGATGATAATGAGATGAAATCAATATATATATATATATATATATATATATATATATATAATATCACTAGTACTGCAGCCGGACAGGTATATATATTTATTATGTAATGACTGATGACGGACCTGCTGGACACTGTCAGCTCAGCAGCACCGCAGACTGCTACAGTAAGCTACTATAGTAGTATGTATCAAGAAGAAAGAAAATAAAAAAACCCACGGGTAGGTGGTATACAATTATGGATGGACCAGCGACTGCCGACACAGAGGTAGCTACAGCCGTGGACTACCGTACTGTGTCTGCTGCTAATATAGACTGGATGATAATGAGATGAAATTAATATATATATATATATATATATATAATATCACTAGTACTGCAGCCGGACAGGTATATATATTTATTATGTAATGACTGATGACGGACCTGCTGGACACTGTCAGCTCAGCAGCACCGCAGACTGCTACAGTAAGCTACTATAGTAGTATGTATCAAGAAGAAAGAAAAGAAAAAAAACCACGGGTAGGTGGTATACAATTATGGATGGACCAGCGACTGCCGACACAGAGGTAGCTACAGCCGTGGACTACCGTACTGTGTCTGCTGCTAATATAGACTGGATGATAATGAGATGAAATTAATATATATATATATATATATATATATATAATATCACTAGTACTGCAGCCGGACAGGTATATATATTTATTATGTAATGACTGATGGCGGACCTGCTGGACACTGTCAGCTCAGCAGCACCGCAGACTGCTACAGTAAGCTACTATAGTAGTATGTATCAAGAAGAAAGAAAAAAAAAAACCATGGGTAGGTGGTATACAATTATGGATGGACCAGCGACTGCCGACACAGAGGTAGCTACAGCCGTGGACTACCGTACTGTGTCTGCTGCTAATATAGACTGGATGATAATGAGATGAAATTAATATATATATATATATATATAATATCACTAGTACTGCAGCCGGACAGGTATATATATTTATTATGTAATGACTGATGACGGACCTGCTGGACACTGTCAGCTCAGCAGCACCGCAGACTGCTACAGTAAGCTACTATAGTAGTATATATCAAGAAGAAAGAAAAAAAAAAAACCACGGGTAGGTGGTATACAATTATGGATGGACCAGCGACTGCCGACACAGAGGTAGCTACAGCCGTGGACTACCGTACTGTGTCTGCTGCTAATATAGACTGGATGATAATGAGATGAAATTAATATATATATATATATATATATAATATCACTAGTACTGCAGCCGGACAGGTATATATATTTATTATGTAATGACTGATGACGGACCTGCTGGACACTGTCAGCTCAGCAGCACCGCAGACTGCTACAGTAAGCTACTATAGTAGTATGTATCAAGAAGAAAGAAAAAAAAAAACACGGGTAGGTGGTATACAATTATGGATGGACCAGCGACTGCCGACACAGAGGTAGCTACAGCCGTGGACTACCGTACTGTGTCTGCTGCTAATATAGACTGGATGATAATGAGATGAAATTAATATATATATATATATATATATAATATCACTAGTACTGCAGCCGGACAGGTATATATATTTATTATGTAATGACTGATGACGGACCTGCTGGACACTGTCAGCTCAGCAGCACCGCAGACTGCTACAGTAAGCTACTATAGTAGTATGTATCAAGAAGAAAGAAAAAAAAAAAACACGGGTAGGTGGTATACAATTATGGATGGAACAGCGACTGCCGACACAGAGGTAGCTACAGCCGTGGACTACCGTACTGTGTCTGGTGCTAATATAGACTGGATGATAATGAGATGAAATTAATATATATATATATATATAATATCACTAGTACTGCAGCCGGACAGGTATATATATTTATTATGTAATGACTGATGACGGACCTGCTGGACACTGTCAGCTCAGCAGCACCGAAGACTGCTACAGTAAGCTACTATAGTAGTATGTATCAAGAAGAAAGAAAAAAAAAAAACACGGGTAGGTGGTATACAATTATGGATGGACCAGCGACTGCCGACACAGAGGTAGCTACAGCCGTGGACTACCGTACTGTGTCTGCTGCTAATATAGACTGGATGATAATGAGATGAAATTAATATATATATATATATAATATCACTAGTACTGCAGCCGGACAGGTATATATATTTATTATGTAATGACTGATGACGGACCTGCTGGACACTGTCAGCTCAGCAGCACCGCAGACTGCTACAGTAAGCTACTATAGTAGTATGTATCAAGAAGAAAGAAAAAAAAAACACGGGTAGGTGGTATTTAATTATGGATGGACCAGCGACTGCCGACACAGAGGTAGCTACAGCCGTGGACTACTGTACTGTGTCTGCTGCTAATATAGACTGGATGATAATGAGATGAAATCAATATATATATATATATATATATATATATATATAATATCACTAGTACTGCAGCCGGACAGGTATATATATTTATTATGTAATGACTGATGACGGACCTGCTGGACACTGTCAGCTCAGCAGCACCGCAGACTGCTACAGTAAGCTACTATAGTAGTATGTATCAAGAAGAAAGAAAATAAAAAAACCCACGGGTAGGTGGTATACAATTATGGATGGACCAGCGACTGCCGACACAGAGGTAGCTACAGCCGTGGACTACCGTACTGTGTCTGCTGCTAATATAGACTGGATGATAATGAGATGAAATTAATATATATATATATATATATATATAATATCACTAGTACTGCAGCCGGACAGGTATATATATTTATTATGTAATGACTGATGACGGACCTGCTGGACACTGTCAGCTCAGCAGCACCGCAGACTGCTACAGTAAGCTACTATAGTAGTATGTATCAAGAAGAAAAAAAAAAAAAACACGGGTAGGTGGTATTTAATTATGGATGGACCAGCGACTGCCGACACAGAGGTAGCTACAGCCGTGGACAACTGTACTGTGTCTGCTGCTAATATAGACTGGATGATAATGAGATGAAATTAATATATATATATATATATATATATATAATATCACTAGTACTGCAGCCGGACAGGTATATATATTTATTATGTAGTGACTGATGACGGACCTGCTGGACACTGTCAGCTCAGCAGCACTGCAGACTGCTACAGTAAGCTACTATAGTAGTATGTATCAAGAAGAAAGAAAAGAAAAAAAACCACGGGTAGGTGGTATACAATTATGGATGGACCAGCGACTGCCGACACAGAGGTAGCTACAGCCGTGGACTACCGTACTGTGTCTGCTGCTAATATAGACTGGATGATAATGAGATGAAATTAATATATATATATATATATATATATATATAATATCACTAGTACTGCAGCCGGACAGGTATATATATTTATTATGTAATGACTGATGGCGGACCTGCTGGACACTGTCAGCTCAGCAGCACCGCAGACTGCTACAGTAAGCTACTATAGTAGTATGTATCAAGAAGAAAGAAAAAAAAAACCATGGGTAGGTGGTATACAATTATGGATGGACCAGCGACTGCCGACACAGAGGTAGCTACAGCCGTGGACTACCGTACTGTGTCTGCTGCTAATATAGACTGGATGATAATGAGATGAAATTAATATATATATATATATATATATAATATCACTAGTACTGCAGCCGGACAGGTATATATATTTATTATGTAATGACTGATGACGGACCTGCTGGACACTGTCAGCTCAGCAGCACCGCAGACTGCTACAGTAAGCTACTATAGTAGTATGTATCAAGAAGAAAGAAAAAAAAAAACACGGGTAGGTGGTATACAATTATGGATGGACCAGCGACTGCCGACACAGAGGTAGCTACAGCCGTGGACTACCGTACTGTGTCTGCTGCTAATATAGACTGGATGATAATGAGATGAAATTAATATATATATATATATATATAATATCACTAGTACTGCAGCCGGACAGGTATATATATTTATTATGTAATGACTGATGACGGACCTGCTGGACACTGTCAGCTCAGCAGCACCGCAGACTGCTACAGTAAGCTACTATAGTAGTATGTATCAAGAAGAAAGAAAAAAAAAAAAACACGGGTAGGTGGTATACAATTATGGATGGACCAGCGACTGCCGACACAGAGGTAGCTACAGCCGTGGACTACCGTACTGTGTCTGCTGCTAATATAGACTGGATGATAATGAGATGAAATTAATATATATATATATATAATATCACTAGTACTGCAGCCGGACAGGTATATATATTTATTATGTAATGACTGATGACGGACCTGCTGGACACTGTCAGCTCAGCAGCACCGCAGACTGCTACAGTAAGCTACTATAGTAGTATGTATCAAGAAGAAAGAAAGAAAAAAAAAACCACGGGTAGGTGGTATACAATTATGGATGGACCAGCGACTGCCGACACAGGGGTAGCTACAGCCGTGGACTACCGTACTGTGTCTGCTGCTAATATAGACTGGATGGTAATGAGATGAAATTAATATATATATATATATAATATCACTAGTACTGCAGCCGGACAGGTATATATATTTATTATGTAATGACTGATGACGGACCTGCTGGACACTGTCAGCTCAGCAGCACCGCAGACTGCTACAGTAAGCTACTATAGTAGTATGTATCAAGAAGAAAGAAAAAAAAAAAACACGGGTAGGTGGTATACAATTATGGATGGACCAGTGACTGCCGACACAGAGGTAGCTTCAGCCGTGGACTACCGTACTGTGTCTGCTGCTAATATAGACTGGATGATAATGAGATGAAATTAATATATATATATATATATATATAATATCACTAGTACTGCAGCCGGACAGGTATATTTATTTATTATATAATGACTGATGACGGACCTGCTGGACACTGTCAGCTCAGCAGCACCGCAGACTGCTACAGTAAGCTACTATAGTAGTATGTATCAAGAAGAAAGAAAAAAAAAAAAAAACACGGGTAGGTGGTATTTAATTATGGATGGACCAGCGACTGCCGACACAGAGGTAGCTACAGCCGTGGACTACTGTACTGTGTCTGCTGCTAATATAGACTGGATGATAATGAGATGAAAATATATATATATATATATATAATATCACTAGTACTGCAGCCGGACAGGTATATATATTTATTATGTAATGACTGATGACGGACCTGCTGGACACTGTCAGCTCAGCAGCACCGCAGACTGCTACAGTAAGCTACTATAGTAGTATGTATCAAGAAGAAAGAAAAGAAAAAAAACCACGGGTAGGTGGTATACAATTATGGATGGACCAGCGACTGCCGACACAGAGGTAGCTACAGCCGTGGACTACCGTACTGTGTCTGCTGCTAATATAGACTGGATGATAATGAGATGAAATTAATATATATATATATATATATATATAATATCACTAGTACTGCAGCCGGACAGGTATATATATTTATTATGTAATGACTGATGACGGACCTGCTGGACACTGTCAGCTCAGCAGCACCGCAGACTGCTACAGTAAGCTAATATAGTAGTATGTATCAAGAAGAAAGAAAAAAAAAAAACCACGGGTAGGTGGTATACAATTATGGATGGACCAGCGACTGCCGACACAGAGGTAGCTACAGCCGTGGACTACCGTACTGTGTCTGCTGCTAATATAGACTGGATGGTAATGAGATGAAATTAATATATATATATATATATAATATCACTAGTACTGCAGCCGGACAGGTATATATATTTATTATGTAATGACTGATGACGGACCTGCTGGACACTGTCAGCTCAGCAGCACCGCAGACTGCTACAGTAAGCTACTATAGTAGTATGTATCAAGAAGAAAGAAAAAAAAAAAAAAACACGGGTAGGTGGTATACAATTATATATATATTATATACAATTATATATATATGTATATATATGTATATATATATATATATATATTAAACTGGTGGTGATTAATTAAACTGGTGGTCAGGTCACTGGTCACACTATCAGCAACTTGCAAGTAGTACTCCTAAGCAGACAATCACAATATATACTGGTGGTCAGTGTGGTCACAATGGCAGTGTGGCACTCTGGCAGCAAAAGTGTGCACTGTACGTTAAAATATGTACTCCTGCTCTCAGACTCTAACTGCTCCCCACTGTCTCCCCCACAAGTCAGATATACAGTCACGCTATCACTTCAGCAAGTAGTAGTACTCCTCCTAATGCTCCCCAAAATTACTAAAGTAAATACTGTGTCTCTCTCTACTCTAGTCTCACTCTCTTCTCTATAAACGGAGAGGACGCCAGCCACATCCTCTCCCTATCAATCTCAATGCACGTGTGAAAATGGCGGCGACGCGCAGCTCCTTATATAGAATCCGAGTCTCGCGATAGAATCCGAGCCTCGCGAGAATCCGACAGCGGGATGATGACGTTCGGGCGCGCTCGGGTTAACCGAGCAAGGCGGGAAGATCCGAGTCGCTCGGACCCGTGTAAAAAAACCTGAAGTTCAGGCGGGTTCGGATTCCGAGGAACCGAACCCGCTCATCTCTAGTTAAGATCCCAAGGTGCCGTAGGCGGTACAAATAAGATTTTACTTACCGGTAAATCTATTTCTCGTAGTCCGTAGTAGATGCTGGGAACTCCGTAAGGACCATGGGGAATAGACGGGCTCCGCAGGAGACAGGGCACGTTAAGAAAGAATTTTGATACTGGTGTGCTCTGGCTCCTCCCTCTATGTCCCTCCTCCAGACCTCAGTTAAAGAAACTGTGCCCGGAAGAGCTGACAGTACAAAGAAAGGATTTTGGAATCCAGGGCAAGACTCATACCAACCACACCGTATAACTCGTGATAAACTTACCCAGTTAACAATATGAACAACAATAGAGCATCAGATCAACCCTGATGCAACTATAACATAACCCTTATGTAAGCAATAACTATATACAAGCATTGCAGAAGAAGTCCGTACTTGGGACGGGCGCCCAGCATCCACTACGGACTACGAGAAATAGATTTACCGGTAAGTAAAATCTTATTTTCTCTAACGTCCTAGTGGATGCTGGGAACTCCGTAAGGACCATGGGGATTATACCAAAGCTCCCAAACGGGCGGGAGAGTGCGGATGACTCTGCAGCACCGAATGAGCAAACACAAGGTCCTCCTCAGCCAGGGTATCAAATTTGTAGAACTTTGCAAAAGTGTTTGAACCCGACCAAGTAGCTGCTCGGCAAAGCTGTAATGCCGAGACCCCTCGGGCAGCCGCCCAAGAAGAGCCCATCTTCCTTGTGGAATGGGCTTTTACTGATTTTGGCAGCGGCAATCCAGCCGCAGAATGAGCCTGCTGAATCGTGTTACAGATCCAGCGAGCAATAGTTTGCTTTGAAGCAGGAGCACCCAGCTTGTTGGGTGCATACAGGATAAACAGCGACTCAGTTTTCCTGACTCTAGCCGTTCTGGCTACATAAACCTTCAAAGCCCTGACCACATCTAGTAACTCGGAATCCTCCAAGTCACGAGTAGCCACAGGCACCACAATAGGTTGGTTCATATGAAAAGATGACACCACTTTTGGCAGAAATTGCGGACGGGTCCGCAATTCCGCCCTGTCCATATGGAAAACCAGATAAGGGCTTTTATGTGACAAAGCCGCCAATTCTGACACACGCCTAGCTGAAGCCAAGGCTAACAGCATGACCACCTTCTACGTGAGAAATTTTAACTCCATGGTTTTAAGTGGCTCAAACCAGTGTGACTTCAGGAAACTTAACACCACGTTAAGATCCCAAGGTGCCACTGGAGGCACAAAAGGGGCTGAATATGCAGCACTCCCTTTACAAACGTCTGAACTTCAGGAAGAGAAGCCAGTTCTTTTTGAAAGAAAATGGATAGGGCCGAAATCTGGACCTTAATGGAACCCAATTTTAGGCCCAAAGTAACTCCCAACTGTAGGAAGTGAAGGAAACGGCCCTGCTGGAATTCCTCCGTAGGGGCATTCCTGGCCTCACACCAAGCAACATATTTTCGCCAAATACGGTGATAATGTTTAGCCGTCACGTCCTTCCTAGCCTTTATCAGCGTAGGAATAACCTCATCCGGAATGCCTTTTTCTGCTAGGATCAGGCGTTCAACCGCCATGCCGTCAAACGCAGCCGCGGTAAGTCTTGGAACAGACAGGGCCCCTGTTGCAACAAGTCCTGTCTTAGAGGCAGAGGCCATGGGTCCTCTGTGAGCATTTCTTGCAGCTCTGGATACCAAGTCCTTCTTGGCCAATCCGGAACAATGAGTATTGTTCTCACTGCTCTTCTTCTTATGATTCTCAGCACCTTGGGTATGAGAGGAATATGAGGAAATACATAGACCGACTGGAACACCCACGGTGTCACTAGTGCGTCTACAGCTATCGCCTGAGGGTCTCTTGACCTGGCGCAATACCTCTGCAGCTTTTTGTTGAGGCGGGATGCCATCATGTCTACTTGTGGCAGTTCCCACCGACTTGCAATCTGCGTGAAGACTTCTTGATGAAGTCCCCACTCTCCCGGGTGGAGGTCGTGCCTGCTGAGGAAGTCTGCTTCCCAGTTGTCCACTCCCGGAATGAACACTGCTGACAGTGCACTTACGTGATTCTCCGCCCAGTGAAGAATTCTGGTGGCTTCCGCCATCGCCACCCTGCTCCTTGTGCCGCCTTGGCGGTTTACATGAGCCACTGCGGTGATGTTGTCTGACTGAATCAGCACCGATCGGTCGCGAAGCAGGGTCTCCGCTTGACGTAGGGCGTTGTATATTTCCGTTAGTTCCAGGATGTTGATGTGAAGGCAAGTCTCCTGACTTGACCACAGACCTTGGAAATTTCTTCCCTGTGTGACTGCTCCCCACCCTCGGAGGCTTGCGTCCGTGGTCACCGGGACCCAGTCCTGAATGCCGAATCTGCGGCCCTCGAGAAGGTGACCACTCTGCAGCCACCACAGGAGAGACACCCTGGCCCTGGGGGATAGGGTGATCAGCCGATGCATTTGTAGATGTGATCCGGACCACTTATCCAACAGATCCCATTGAAAGGTCCTCGCATGGAACCTGCCGAAGGGAATGGCCTCGTATGATGCCACCATCTTTCCCAGGACTCGTGTGCAGTGATGCACCGACACCTGTTTTGGTTTTAATAGGTCTCTGACCAGTGTCATGAGCTCCTGAGCCTTCTCCATCTGGAGATAAACCCTCTTCTGGCCTGTGTCCAGAATCATGCCCAGGAAGGGCAGACGAGTCGTAGGAATCAACTGCGACTTTGGAATATTTAGAATCCAGCCGTGCTGTTGTAACACTTCCCGAGAGCGTGCCACGCTGATCAGCAACTGCTCTCTGGACCTCGCCTTTATGAGGAGATCGTCCAAGTATGGGATAATTGTGACTCCTTGCCGTCGCAGGAGCACCATCATTTCCGCCATTACCTTGGTAAATATTCTCGGTGCCGTGGAGAGACCAAACGGCAACGTCTGGAATTGGTAATGACAATCCTGTACCACAAATCTGAGGTACTCCTGATGAGGTGGATAAATGGGGACATGAAGGTAAGCATCCTTTATGTCCAGAGACTCCATAAAATCCCCCCCTTCCAGGCTTGCGATGACCGCTCTGAGCGATTCCATCTTGAACTTGAACCTTTTCAGGTATATGTTCAGGGATTTTAAATTCAATATGGGTCTGACCGAACCGTCCGGTTTCGGTACCACAGACATGGTCGAATAGTAACCCCTTCCCTGTTGAAGGAGGGGAACCTTTACCACCACATGCTGAAGATACAATTTGTGAATTGCAGCTAACACTATTTCCCTCTCTAAGGGGGAAGCTGGCAGGGCCGATTTGAGGTAACGGTGAGGAGGCATCTCTTCGAATTCCAGCTTGTATCCCTGAGACACAATCTCTATAGCCCAGGGATCCACCTGGGAGTGAACCCGCTTGTGGCTGAAATTTCGGAGACGCGCCCCCACCGCGCCTAGCTCCGCCTGTGGAGCCCCAGCGTCATGCGGTGGATTTAGTGGAAGCCGGGGAGGACTTCTGTTCCTGGGAACTAGCTGTATTGTGCAGCTGTTTTCCTCTACCCCTCCCTCTGGCAAGAAAGGACGCACTTCAGACTTTCTTGCCTTTTTGTGATCGAAAGGACTGCATTTGGTAATACGGTGCTTTCTTAGGTTGTGAGGGAACATATGGCAAAAAATTTGACTTTCCAGCCGTAGCTGTGGAGACCAGGTCCGAGAGACCCTCCCCAAACAACTCCTCACCCTTGTAAGGTAAAACCTCCATGTGCCTTTTTGAGTCGGCATCTCCTGTCCATTGCCGAGTCCACAGGACCCTTCTGGCAGAAATCGACATTGCATTTATTCTAGAGCCCAGTAGGCTAATGTCTCTTTGAGCATCTCTCATATATAGGACAGCGTCTTTTATATGCCCCAGGGTAAGTAATATAGTATCCTTGTCCAAGGTATCAAGTTCCTCAGATAAGGTATCTGTCCATGCTGCTACAGCACTACACATCCAGGCCGACGCAATTGCCGGCCTTAGTAAGGTACCTGAATGTGTATAAATGGACTTCAGGATACCCTCCTGCTTTCTATCCGCAGCATCTTTTAGGGTGGCCGTATCCTGTGACGGCAGGGCTACCCTCTTGGATAAGCGTGTTAAAGCTTTGTCTACCCTAGGGGAGGATTCCCAGCGTAACCTGTCCGTTGGCGGGAAAGGATACGCCATAAGCATCCATTTGGAAATCTGCAGTTTTCTATCTGGAGATTCCCAAGCCTTTTCACATAACTCATTTAACTCATGTGAAGGGGGAAAGGTCACCTCTTGCCTTTTTCCCCCATACATATAAACCCTCTTGTCAGGGACTGGGGTTTCCTCTGTGATGTGCAACACATCTTTCATTGCTATAATCATGTAACGGATGGCTTTAGCCATTTTAGGCTGTAACTTTGCATCATCGCCATCGACACTGGAGTCAGAATCCGTGTCGATATCTGTGTCAACAATTTGGGATAGTGGGCGCTTCTGAGACCCTGACGGTCTCTGCGACATAGGATCAGGCATGGGCTGAGACCCCGGCTGTCCCAAGGCTTCAGCTTTATCCAACCTTTTATGCAAGGAAGTAACATTATCATTTAAAACCTTCCACATATCCATCCAATCGGGTGTTGGCGGCAACCCCACATTCATTTGTTCCCGCTCTGTTTCCACATAGCCTTCCTCGTCAAACATGCCGACACAAGCGTACCGACACACCACACACACAGGGGATGCTCTATTTGAAGACAGTTCCCCCACAAGGCCTTTTGGAGAGACAGAGAGAGAGTATGCCAACACACACCCCAGCGCTATATGTCCCAGGAATCACACAGTAACTTAGTGTTAACCCAGTAGCTGCTGTATATACTGTTTTTGCACCAAATTTATGTGCCCCCCCTCTCTTTTTACCCTCTTCTACCGTGATTCTGCAGGGGAGAGCCTGGGGAGCTTCCTCTCAGCGGAGCGGTGGAGAGAAAATGGCGCTGGTGAGTGCTGAGGAAGAAGCCCCGCCCCCTCAGCGGCGGGCTTCTGTCCCGCGTTTGTGTAAAAATATGGCGGGGGCCCATGCATATATACAGTGCCCAACTGTATATATGCCCACTTTTGCCAAGAGGTCTCTAATTGCTGCCCAGGGCGCCCCCCCCCCCCCCCCCCTGCGCCCTACAGTGACCGGAGTATGTGGGTTTAGTGTGGGAGCAATGGCGCACAGCTGCAGTGCTGTGCGCTACCTCATATGAAGACTGGAGTCTTCTGCCGCCGATTTCGAAGTCTTCTTGCTTCTGTCACCGGCTTCTGTCTTCCAGCTCTGCGAGGGGGACGGCGGCGCGGCTCCGGGATCGGACGACAAAGGGTGCGATCCTGTGTACGATCCCTCTGGAGCTAATGGTGTCCAATAGCCTAAGAAGCAGGACATATCTTCAGTGAGTAGGGCTGCTTCTCTCCCCTCAGTCCCACGTAGCAGAGAGTCTGTTGCCAGCAGATCTCTCTGAAAATAAAAAACCTAACAAAATACTTTCTTTTTAGCAAGCTCAGGAGAGCTCACTAAGTAGCACCCAGCTCGTCCGGGCACAGATTCAAACTGAGGTCTGGAGGAGGGACATAGAAGGAGGAGCCAGAGCACACCAGTATCCAAATTCTTTCTTAAAGTGCCCTGTCTCCTGCGGAGCCCGTTATTCCCCATGGTCCTTACGGAGTTCCCAGCATCCACTAGGACGTTAGAGGAAAAGGGAGGTTGTATGTGCAGAACTCCCTTCAAAAAAGTCTGAACCTCAGGGAGGGCAGCCAACTGTTTCTGGAAGAAAATGGACAAGGCCGAAATTTGGACCTTCATGGATCCTAACCTCAGGCACCTCCACACCTGCTTGCAGGAAGAGGAGAAAACGTCCCAGTTGAAACTCCTTGGACTCGCACCAAGATACATATTTTTTCCAAATACGATGGTAATGTTTTGACGTTACTCCTTTCCTAGCCTATATCAGGATAGGAATAACCTTGTTCGGAATGCTCTTCTGAGCTAGTATCTGGCGTTCAACCTCCATGCTATCAAACGTAGCCGCGGTAAGTCTTGATAGGCGAACGGCCCCTGCTGCAGTAGGTCCTCCCAAAGAGGAAGAGGTCTCGGCTCTTCTAGCAGTAGATCCAGAAAATCTGCGTACCAAACATGAGCTGCACACCCTACAAAGGGGTGCCACCCCCCCCCCCCCCAGCACGTCCCCATCACCGTCTGCAGTGTAGATAGGAAAATGGCACTAAAACTCTGCTGGGACCGCGCTGAGAAGAAGCCCCGCCCTCCGGAGATGGTGCGTCTTCCCGCGCACCTTCTATATACCGGCCTGAGGAATCCGTCGCTAGCTGGGGAATTCAGTCCCCGGTTAGCGTCTGTGTACTGAGGATTCTGTCGCTAGCCTGGGGATACAGTCTCCAGTTAGCGTCTGTGTACTGAGGATTCTGTCGCTAGCCTGGGGATTCAGTCTCCGGTTAGCGACTGTGACCAGTTTAGGGTATTTAGACGCTGGCTCAGCACCGTGATTACATTTCTGTGTACATGAAATGGATTCCTCCTGAGAGGAAACCACTTCAGCAGCATATGACACCAAGTCCCTAGACATGGCTATGGAAGGTATGAAACACCCACATACACACACAGAGGTAATGTCAGTTAAAGTGCCAATGGCTCCTAGTGGACCCGTCTATACCCCTATGGTACTAATGTGGACCCCAGCATCCTCTAGGACGTAAGATAAATTGGCTTATCGGCCCAATTATTGAACAGTGCCTACTTAACATAGACCATGTTTTAGTAACAATGTAACAACAGAGCCCCTATGCAATGTGTAGAGAGCTTGGTAGATTCTGTTGAAAGCCATGAACTAGCCTTTACTGATAGTTTAGAGCTCTGACAGGAGGCCATGCCTTTGTTACTTACATAAACAAGGTCCTAGATGCCACACATTGCGGGCCATTCTGACCTGATTGCACGCCGCAGTGCATCGATCAGGTCAGAATTGCACGTGCCGGCGCATGCCAGACAGCCGACGGCTGTCGTAGCCCAGCGATGGCCTCTGCCTGATTGACAGGCAGAGACGGTCGCTAGGCGGGAGGGGGCAGCGTGGTGGCGTTTGGACGCAGGCCGGACCGTGCAGGGGGCGGGCCGCAGCGGCTGCATGACGTCACACGCAGCGACGAGTAGCTCCCGGCCAGCTCGCAGGAGCTCCACTGGCCGAGAGCTACTCCTGAAGTACAAAAGCATAGCCGCTGCGCAATGCTTTTGTACTTCTGCGACGGGGCAGGGACTGACATGCGGGGCGGGCTAGCCCTGTGCTGGGTGTCACCCCGCATGTCAGTGTGCCTGATTGTAGCTGTGCTAAATTTAGCACAGCTACAATCAACTCTGAATCACCCCCCATGGCTATTAAAGATTCTAGTCACTCAAGCTGCTAATTTGTAAATTGTTTAGATTTAATCATGAATTTCTCTGCAGTAACCCCTTTTGATGTTAGAAAGCAGTGATGACACATTTTCTCCAGAAAAGCAACAAAAAAAAGGGCTATCACTGCTTGACAAACTGACCCCTGTAGCCGATGGTAATATGTTTCAATTGTATGTACATTTTGATCTGTACATGGGTATGTGCGTATGCTGCAGGCAAGTACCTAAGGGCTCAATGTTTACAGGTGTTAAAAAAGGACAATTCCTACTTTTACCTTTGTGCTCTATGTACAGAAGTACTGTTAAAAAAAATAAGATTTTACTCACTGGTAAATCTATTTCTCGTAGTCCGTAGTGGATGCTGGGACTCCGTAAGGACCATGGGGATTAGCGGCTCCGCAGGAGACTGGGCACAACTAAAGAAAGCGTTAGGACTACCTGGTGTGCACTGGCTCCTCCCACTGAGACCCTCCTCCAGACCTCAGTTAGGATACTGTGCCCGGAAGAGCTGACACAATAAGGAAGGATTTTGAATCCCGGGTAAGACTCATACCAGCCACACCGTATAACTCGTGATACTATACCCAGTTAACAGTATGAAATATAACTGAGCCTCTCAACAGATGGCTCAACAATAACCCTTTAGTTAGGCAATAACTATATACAAGTATTGCAGACAATCCGCACTTGGGATGGGCGCCCAGCATCCACTACGGACTACGAGAAATAGATTTACCGGTGAGTAAAATTTAATTTTCTCTGACGTCCTAAGTGGATGCTGGGACTCCGTAAGGACCATGGGGATTATACCAAAGCTCCCAAACGGGCGGGAGAGTGCGGATGACTCTGCAGCACCGAATGAGCAAACTCTAGGTCCTCCTCAGCCAGGGTATCAAACTTGTAGACTCTTGCAAAAGTGTTTGAACCCGACCAAGTAACAGCTCTGCAAAATTGTAAAGCCGAGACCCCTCGGGCAGCCGCCCAAGAAGAGCCCCTTTCCTCGTGGAATGGGCTTTTACAGATTTAGGGTGCGGCAGTCCAGCCGCAGAATGTGCAAGTTGAATCGTGCTACAGATCCAGCGAGCAACCGTCTGCTTAGAAGCAGGAGCACCCAGCTTGTTGGGTGCATACAGGAGAAATAGCGAGTCAGTTTTCCTGACTCCAGCTGTCCTGGAAACATATACTTTTCAGGGCCCTGACTACATCCAGTAACTTGGAATCCTCCAAGTCCCAAGTAGCCGCAGGCACCACAATAGGTTGGTTCACATTAAAATTTTTTACCACCTTAGGAAGGAATTGGGAACGAGTCCTCAATTCCGCCTTATCCATATAAAAAAACAGATAAGGGCTTTTGTATGACAAAGCTGCCAATTCTGATACACGCCTGGCCGACGCCAAGGCCCACAGAATGACCATTTTCCACATGAGGTATTATAGCTCCACGGATTTAAGTGGCTCAACCCAATGCGACTTCAGGAAATCCAACACCACGTTGAGATCCCATGGTGCCACTGGAGGCACAAACGGGGGCTGACTATGCAGCACTCCCTTAACAAAAGTCTGAACTTCAGGCAGTGAAGCCAGTTCAATTTTGGAAGAAAATCGATAAGAGACGAAATCTGGACCTTAATGGAACCCAATTTTAGGCCCATAGTCACCTCTGACTGTAGGAAGTGCAGAAATCGACCTAGCTGAAATTTCTCCTTTGGGGCCTTCCTGGCCTCACAGTACGCAACATATTTTCGCCATATGCGGTGATAATGGTTTGCGTTCACTTCTTTCCTAGCTTTAAATAGCGTAGGGATAACTTCCTCCGGAATTCCCTTTTCCTTCAGGATCCGGCGTTCAACCGCCATGCCGTCAACGCAGCCGCGGTACGTCTTGGAACAGACAGGCCCCCTGCTGCAGCAGGTCCTGTCTGAGCGGCAGAGGCCATGGGTCCTCTGAGATCATTTCTTGGAGTTCTGGTTACCAAGCTCTTCTTGGCCAACCCGGAACGAGTATAGTTCTTACTCCTCTCCTTCTTATTATTCTCATTACCCTGGGTAAGAGAGGCAGAGAAGGGAACACATACACCGACTGGTACACCCACGGTGTTACCAGAGCGTCCACAGCTATCGCCTGAGGGTCCTTGACCTGGCGCAATATCTTTGTAACTTTTAGTTGAGGCGGGACGCCATCATGTCCACCTGTGGCCTTTCCCAACGGTGTACAATCATTTGGAAGACTCCTGGATGAAGTCCCCACTCTCCCGGGTGGAGGTCGTGTCTTCTGAGAAAGTCTGCTTCTCAGTTGTCCACTCCGGGAATGAACACTGCTGACAGTGCTAACACATGATTTTCCGCCCATCGGAGAATCCTTGTGGCTTCTGCCATCACCATCCTGCTTCTTGTGCCGCCCTGTCGGTTTACATGAGCGACCACCGTGATGTTGTCTGACTGGATCAGCACCGGCCGGTGTTGAAGCAGGGGTCTAGCCTGACTTAGGGCATTGTAAATGGCCCTTAGTTCCAGAATATTTATGTGTAGGGAAGTCTCCTGACTTTTCCATAGCCTTGGAAGTTTCTTCCCTGTGTGACTGCCCCCCAGCCTCGAAGGCTGGCATCCGTGGTCACCAGGACCCAGTCCTGTATGCCGAATCTGCGGCCCCCTAGAAGATGAGCACTCTGCAGCCACCACAACAGCGACACCCAGACCCTTGGAGACAGGGTTATCCGCCGATGCATCTGAAGATGCGACCTGGACCACTTGTCCAACAGATCCCACTGGAAAATCCTTGCATGGGACTTGGCGAATGGAATTTCTTCGTAAGAAGCTACCATCTTTCCCAGGGCTCGCGTGCATTGATGCACCAACACCTGTATACGTATTAGGAGGTCTCTGTCTAGAAACAACAACTCCTTGGACTTCTCCTCCGGGAGAAACCCTTTTTATCCTGTTCTGTGTCCAGAACCATACCCAGGAACAGTAGACGCGTCGTAGGAACCAGCTGCGACTTTGGAATATTCAGAAACCAGCCGTGCTGTTATAGCACTTCCCGAGATAGTGCTACTCCGACGAACAACTGCTCCCTGGACCTCGCCTTTATAAGGAGATCGTCCAAATACGGGATAATTATTTCGGCCATTACCTTGGCAAATACCTCGGTGCCGGGGACAGACCAACAGCAACGTCTGGATTGATAATGACAATCCCGTACCACAATATTGAGGTACTCCTGGTGAAGAGGGTAAATAGGGACATGCAGGTAATCATCCTTGATGTCCAGTGATACCATGAAATTCTCCAGGCTTGCAATAATCGCCCTGAGCGATTCCATTTTGAACTTGAACCTTCGTATATAAGTGTTCAAGGCTTTCCATTTTAGAATGGGTCTCACCGAACCGTCTGGTTTCGGTACCACAACATTTTGGAATAGTAACCCCGGCCTTGTTGAAGGAGGGGTACCTTGATTTCACCTGCTGGAAGTACAGCTTGTGAATTGCCGCCAGTACTATCTATCACCGAGGGCAGCAGGTAAGGCTGATGTGAGGTAACGGCGAGGGGGAGTCGCCTCGAACTCCAGCCTGTATCCCTGTGATACTATTTGCAGAACCTAGAGAGGCAAGCCCACTGGGTCCCTGAAGTTCCCGAGACGCGCCCCTACCGCACCTGTCTCCACCTGTGGAGCCCCAGCGTCATGCGGTGGACTCAGAGGAAGCGGGGGAAGATTTTTGATCCTGGGAACTGGCTGCTGGTGCAGCTTTTTTCCTTCTTCCCTTGTCTCTGTGCAGAAAAGAAGCGCCTTTGACCCGCTTGCTTTTCTGAAGCCGAAAGGACTGTACCTGAAAAAACGGTGCTTTCTTAGGCTGTGAGGAAACCTGAGGTAAAAAATTTTTATTCCCAGCTGTTGCTGTGGATACGAGGTCCCAGAGACCATCCCCAAACAATTCCTCACCCTTATAAAGGCAGAAACTCCATGTGCCTTTTATAGGCAGCATCACCTGTCCACTGCCGGGTTTCTAATACCCTCCTGGCAGAATGGACATTGCATTAATTCTGGATGCCAGCCGGCAAATATCCCTCTGTGCATCCTTTATATATAAGACAACGTATTAAATATGCTCAATGTTAGCAAAATATTATCCCTGTCTTAGCGTATTAATATTATCGGACAGGGTATCAGACCACGCTGCAGCAGCACTATTTATGCTGAGGCAATTGCAGGTTTCAGTATATAACCTGAGTGTGTAAATACAGACTTCAGGATCGCCTCCTGCTATTTATCAGCAGGTTCCTTCAAGGTGGCCGTATCCTAAGACGGCAGTGCCACCTTTTGACAAACGTGTGAGCGCCTTATCCACCCTAAGGGATATCTCCCAACGTGACCTATCCTCTGGCGGGAAAGGGTACGCCATCAGTAACTTTTTAGAAATTACCAGTTTCTTATCGGGGGAAACCACGCTTCTTTACACACTTCATTCATTCATCTGATGGGGGAACAAAATACTGGCTGCTTTTTCTCCCCAAAAATAAAACCCCTTTTATGTGGTACTTGGGTTCATGTCAGAAAATGCGTAACACATTTTTCATTGCCGAGATCATGTAACGGATGTTCCTAGTGGATTGTGTATATGTCTCAACCTCGTCGACACTGGAGTCAGACTCCGTGTCGACATCTGTGTCTGCCATCTGAGGTAACGGGCATTTTTTGAGCCCCTGATGGCCTTTGAGACGCTTGGGCAGGCGCGGGCTGAGAAGCCGGCTGTCCCACAGCTGTTACGTCATCCAGCCTTTTATGTAAGGAGTTGACACTGTCGGTTAATACCTTCCACCTATCCATCCACTCTGGTGTCGGCCCCACAGGGGGCGACATCCCATTTATCGGCCTCTGCTCCGCCTCCACGTAACCTTCCTCATCCAACATGTCGACACAGCCGTACCGACACACCGCACACACAGGGAATGCTCCGACTGAGGACAGGACCCCACAAAGTCCTTTGGGGAGACCGAGAGAGAGAGTATGCCAGCACACACCAGAGCGCTATATAATGCAGGGATTAACACTATAACTGAGTGATTTTTCCCCAAATAGCTGCTTGTATACATATATTGCGCCTAAATTTAGTGCCCCCCCTCTCTTTTTAACCCTTTGAGCCTGAAAACTACAGGGGAGAGCCTGGGGAGCTGTCTTCCAGCTGCACTGAAGAGAAAATGGCGCCAGTGTGCTGAGGGAGAAGCCCCGCCCCTTTTTCGACAGACTTTCTCCCGCTTTTTCTGGAATACTGGCAGGGGTAATTTTACATCTATATAGCCTCTAGGACTATATATGATGTAGAGTTGCCAGCCAAGGTGTCATATATTGCCCTCAGGGCGCCCCCCCCAGCGCCCTGCACCCATCAGTGACCGGAGTGTGAGGTGTACATGAGGAGCAATGGCGCACAGCTGCAGTGCTGTGCGCTACCTTGGTGAAGACCGAAATCTTCTGCCGCCGATTTTCCGGACTCTTCATGCTTCTGGCTCTGTAAGGGGGACGGCGGCGCGGCTCCGGGAACGAACACCAAGGTCGGGTCCTGCGGTCGATCCCTCTGGAGCTAATGGTGTCCAGTAGCCTAAGAAGCCCAAACTACCACCTGTTAAGTAGGTTCGCTTCTTCTCCCCTTAGTCCCTCGCTGCAGTGAGCCTGTTGCCAGCAGATCTCACTGTAAAATAAAAAACCTAAATATACTTTCTTTCTAGGAGCTCAGGACAGCCCCTAGTGTGCATCCAGCTCAGCCGGGCACAAGAATCTAACTGAGGTCTGGAGGAGGGTCTTAGTGGGAGGAGCCAGTGCACACCAGGTAGTCCTAAAGCTTTCTTTAGTTGTGCCCAGTCTCCTGCGGAGCCGCTAATCCCCATGGTCCTTACGGAGTCCCAGCATCCACTTAGTGCAATTTATTAACACATTTTCTCGTCCTAAGTAATGCTTGTTGTGTTGGTGAACAGTCCTCTGCACATGTTCAGTCTTTAGAAACAAACACCTGATCATAGCTGAGGGCAAAGCAAATGCTCACTGTGAAGCTGGGTACACACGGGACAATCTAGCCAACTATTTTGGCTAGATAGGTTGTTGAACGATATCGTTCCGTGTGTACAGGCTAGACCGTTCACTAGGCGCGCTCCCGCAGGTAAACGACAAAATCATTGATAGACTGTGCAGCAAGGTCAATTTTGGCCAGGTCGTTCACTGTCTACACAGTGTGTATGAGCGATGAACGATTTTGGCTAGATGATGTCATGTACCCACTAAGAAAATATTTAAATTTGGGACAAAAGCCATCTAGGCAAGATCTTTGAAAGGCTGAAAGATTTGGCAAGATCTTTCCATGTGTACACTGTAGATCGTCGAGTCAGGAGCAGGGAGCTGAAAGTGAAGGATTTTATCTTTCGGTCTTTCCACGTGTACCCAGCTTAAGGCTTATAGGGGGTCATTCAGAGTTGATCGCTAGCTGCTTTCGGTCGCTGCGCAGCGCTCAGCCAAAAAATCGGCACTCCTGCGTATGCGGCGCAATGCACACGCGCGTCGTACAATTACAACGAACGATGTAGTTTCACACAAGGTCTAGCGAAGCATTTCAGTCGCACTGCTGGCCGCAGTGATTGACATGAAGTGGGCATTTTTGGGTGTCAACGGAGCGTTTTCAGGGAGTGTTTGAAAAAACACAGGCGTGGCTGGGTGAACGTAGGGCGTGTTCGTGACGTCAAAACAGGAACTGAATAGTCTGAAGCTACTCTGAAACTGCACAAAAACAAATTGTAGCTGCTCTGCGATCCTTTCGTTCGCACTTTACTAAGCTAAAATACACTCCCAGTGGGAGGTGGCATTGCGTTTGCACGGCTGCTAAAAACTGCTAGCGAGCGAACAACTCAGAATGACCACCATAGTGCCCACACACAGTGCTATCTGTGCTGTTTGCGATTTGAGCTATACTATGTGCGCTATGCAATTTGTACTTTAGTGGTATGCTATTTGAACTACGGGGGTCATTCCGACCCGATCGATCGCTGCAGTTTGTCGCAGCGATCGGGTCAGAACTGCGCGGCGCCGCATGGCAGTCGTCGTTACCTAGCGATCGCCTCTGAGACAGAGGCGGTCGCTGGGCGGGAGGGGGCTGAACGGCGTGGCCGGACCGCTGAGGGGGGGGGGGGGCGTGCCGCGGTGGCTGCGTGACATCTCACGCAGCCGCTGCGGCCCAGCGGCAGCGACACACAACTCCTGGCCAACCGCAGGAGCTGCACTGGCCGGGAGTTACTCCACAAATACAAGAGCATCGACGCTGTGCGATGCTTTTGTATTTGTGCAGGGGGCGTCACTGACATGCGGGGCGGACTAGCCCTGTGCTGGGCACCCCCCCGCATGTCTACCTTAATGATCGTAACGATGCTAAATTTAGCACAGCTACGATCAACTCGGAGTGACCCCCTGCATGCGATTTGAACTACACCCGAATTTGACTACACTACAATATGTAATGTATGCGATGTAGTTCAGAAATACCTGCCCGCACATACTATTTTGCCTTGCGATGTTGTCTATACGGGAGCGCGCATCGCAAGGACAATACACACCATGCGATTGAACTAAAAAGGATCAAATAGCATGCGAGAATCACACTGTGTTTGGGCACCATTAGTGATAAAAATTGTTGTTGAACAAAAGTAAAAATACAAAACAAAACAAAAAACACAGCAACACTCATAGGCTGTACAACAGTAACCAAGAGCACTGGCAATGGAGATCCTTTATTGGCAAGATTTAAATATTGGTTAATTGAAAAACTTTGTTTTCAATAATTTACTTTAAGGAAGGGAACAATACTTACCAAAAATGGATAGAAACGCATTCAATGTTTACACAATTGTACAGAAATGCCTGGCTAAATTCAGCATGTTAGTATTCAGTTTTCATTTGACATTAACATACATAAACAAATTAAGTACTTGCACCTCAAAACAGAGAGGTTAAATATTTACTTAAAAGTAGTTTTTATTTCCAAGACAGTATTTTATCCACAAGTCATTTGCATGTTCATTCACATACAGTCCGAGTCTTCCTACTTTAATAAAGTACAAGGAGATGCTGCTACATCACACGACATATTATTTGGTCTTGGAGAGGTCTTTTTGTGAGGTGGTGTTAAAGTTAAAGAAACGTAGTTAGGAAGATTGCCAGTTTGCCACCTAAGGCAAGTAGTTTTGGAATGTTTATATAAGTGGCTGGATTGGCTAAATCGCTTTCCACAATTCAAGCAGGCATATGGTTTTTCACCTGTATGTACCCGGATGTGCTTCTTACAGTCTGTTAAAGTGAGAAAAGTTTTACAGCATATTTTACAGGCATATTTGCGGGCACCTTCCACCACCAACACATTATGTTCAGATAAAGCTTTCTTGCACTTTGAAAGTACATCTGCAGATGCCCTTGTCAACTGTGGTGGACCCTGCTGAGAATTGTTCCCATTTTCATAAGATGAATTTGCACCATTCATTATAAATTGGGAACTGGAGTTATCCTGTAGCTTAGTGCTGCAGACAGATGTTACAATGGGCATTTTGGGGGCAATACGACGATAATTTGGAAAGTTAAAAGCTCGGCCCCTTGTGTTCCCCATGATGGATCTCGACATAGAGTAAAACCCTGACCCAGATCTGGAGAAATCCATTCCAAATGGATCATTTCCACGATAATTTGGAGATTGACCACAGGGTATACCCATGTCCTGCATAGGACGAGCAAATTGAGAATCTGGACCATCACCAAAAGAATTGTCCATGTGAGACATAACATTAGACAAATGACTGCTGGAGCCCGACTCAGGGCTCACTAGGTAGGACAGTTCCCCATCCATTCTACAATCACTGGTTGTATTTGGAATGTTATCGTCACTGTTTTGACTTAGGTTGAGGTTACCATTTCTGTTCTTGTTAAGAAAATTAGAAATGCTAAAAGAGGATTTGTGCTCTAAGTTGGCAGACACGTCTAAAATGTGAATATCCCCTACCCTGTCTGTACTAGACTGGGGGTCTGAAAAACTACGATCACTACTTTCTGGGCTCAGTTCAATCTTTTCTGCATTCGCAACACCTTCTACTTCAACCGGCTCACTTCCTTCTGCTTGGGATGTGACGTCGCTTACCTCATCCTGAGGTTCAGGAGAGCTCAGAGGCTCAGCTTTAACCACAACTCTCATGTGGTCCTTATCATCAATTGTAATATCATGGGTCTCTGAGGGATACATTGTCTTACCACAACCAGACTCTTGACCATAACTCGATTCAACGGTGTTTGCCTGAGACGTCATTGAAATGATATTTTCCCCACTGTTGTCTGACTGGCTGGGTACTTGTGTGTCTTCTTGGGTGTTGTATGCCTGGTCAAACATGAGTGTGTTCTCCTCTTGGTTATCCGTAGCAGAATCAGATTTAATGTTGTCTGACATTTTGAGTGAATCAGGAGAAAAATATTCTTCACGAGAATTAACGATGGACTGCACACTTTCATTAGTAACATCTGTTATGAGACACTGTTCAATGGATGTTCTCATGCGCTGCCTAGCCCTTTCTTCACATGACTGCTTTCTTTTGTGGAGACGTCTTATTGGAAAGGTGGCCCTTTGCTCCACCATGTTATTTCTCACTGAGAAGTTTGAATTCTGCTGCTGTTCTTCATTACTCTGATTTGAATTCAAGGCAGAGCTCACTATGCTTAATCCAAGCTGCTGAAGCATGAACGACCTCTGCATTCGTGCATTCTGCTCCTGAGCTCTGTCGTTGGGTGACGACATGGGCAATGTCCTTGTAGTCAGGTAGTGCTTACATGCTTTCACTACAGAATTCAGGTGGAGGTGGGATGCTGCCAACAGCACATCCATCACATTGCTCTCTCCAAGCATAAGAGTGGAAGTATACATCATATCGATAAGAGCAGCAAAGGCTTCTGATGTTACCACCTCACTGTCCAGCTGGATCATGTTCATGCTCTGGTCGCTGTCTGCCCCAGTAAACAGAGCACGGAAGTGGGTACTGCACGCAGCTAGCACAGAGCGATGGGCTTTAAAATGCCGACTGCCGACTACTATTACACAATCACAGAGCTGGCCTTGGAGGCGCTGGTAATTTAACTGCTGAAAGGTCTGCTCAAAGTGTCCTGGAAAATCCATGGTCCTGAAAAGAAATAAATATGCAGTGAGTACAAAATGATAACAGTGTAAAAATTAAATTCCACTAATTTGTAATTCTAAAATACAGAGCGACAGTAACTGAAATCTATACAGTTCTTGCACACAGAGGCTCTTCATTTGTGGATGGCTAGAGACAACAAATCATGCCTCCCATAACCACATCATACATATGCAGCACCAAGGACTGACATTTCTTACAACATCTAAATGATTTGTTCTGTGCGGTCAGCCAAAACAGGATGGATAGAGGGGATCTTTATGAAACATGCATTTCTATGAATCGCAATGAGCAAGTTGTAAAAATATAACAAGCTCTAATCTTTGCACATAATAAGGTGACCACACATGCAATAACTAGGAATTAAAACAAGTCTTTTCATTGAATGATCATGTACAAACGCAGAACAAATCTCATTCTGACAAATCTGCAGTGAACATGCACAAAAAGAAATTGCTTAAATATAAACCTGCGGATTTTGTAAAGAAGAACCTTATTGGATTTTTACACTAAATGATTTTAATGCATTATTAGACAGCAGGTACTTCTGATGCTTTTACAGGTGAAACTCAGAAAATTAGAATATCGTGCAAAAGTTCATTTATTTCAGTAATTCAACTTAAAAGGTGAAACTAATATTATATAGACTCATTACATGCAAAGTGAGATATTTCACTCCTTTGTTATAATTTTGATGATTGTGGTTTACATCTTAAGAAAATCCAAAATCTCAGAAAATTACATAAAATCAATAAAAAAAGGATTTTAAATACAGAGATGTCGGCCCTCTGAAAAGTATAATCATGCAAATGTACTCAGTACTTGGTTTGGGCCCCTTTTGGATGAATTACTGCCTCAATGCGGCATGGCATGGATTCTATCAGCCTTGGCACTGACGAGGTGTTATGGAAGACCAGGATGCTTCAATAGTGACCTTCAGCTCTTCTGCATTGTTTGGTATCAAATGTCTCATCTTTCTCTTGGCAATGCCCCATAGATTCTCTATGGGGTTCAGGTCAAGTGAGATTGCTGGCCAATCCCACGGTCACTGAACCAGGTTTTGGTACTTTTGTCAGGTGCCAAGTCCTGCTGGAAAATGAAGTCAGCATCTCCATCTCTTGTCAAGCCGCTCCTGAACAACAAAACAATGTCAGAAGCATCTTACCTGGGCTAAAGAAAAAAATAACTGGTCGTTGCTCAGTAGTCCAAAGTCCTCTTTTCTGATGAGAGCAAATTTTGCATCTCATTTGGAAACCATGGTCCCAGAGTATGGAGGAAGAATGGAGAGGCACACAATCCACGATGCTTGAAGTCCAGTGTGAAGTTTCCACAGTCTGTGTTGATTTAGGGAGCCATGTCATCTGCTGGTGTTGGTCGACTGTGCTTTATTAAATCCAGAGTCAATGCAGCCATCTACCAGGACATTTTAGAGCACTTCATGCTTCCTTCAGCAGACAAGCTTTATGAAGATGCTGACTTCATTTTCCAGCAGGACTTGGCACCTGCCCACACTGCCAAAAGTATCAAAACCTGGTTCAATGACAGTGGGATTACTATGCTGGTTTGGCCATCAAACTCGCCTGACCTGAACCTCATAGAGAATCTATGGGGCACTGCCAAGAGAAAGATGAGACATGAGACCGAACAATACAGAAGAGCTAAAGGCCGCTACTGAAGTATCCTGGTCTTCCATAACACCTCAGCAGTGCCACAGGCTGATAGAAACCATGCCACACCGCATTGAGGCAGTAATTCATGCAAAAGGGACCGAAACCAAGTACTGAGTACATATGCATGATTATACTTTTCAGAGGGCCGACAATTCTGTATTTAAAATCATTTGTTGATTTTATGTAATGCTTTAATTTTCTGAGATTTGGGATTTTCTTAAGCTGTAAACCACAATCATCAAAATAACAAATAAAGTCTTGAAATATCTCACTTTGCATGTAATGAGTCTATATAATATATTAGTTTCACCTTTTAAGTTGAATTACTGAAATAAATGAACTTTTGCATGATATTCTAATTTTCTGAGTTTCACCTGTAAACTATAGCCCTGATTCAGAGTTGCATATACCATGACCTGAACAATAAGAGGCATATTTCCATCTTTATTCAGAGTCGTCCACATATATGCGGCCACACTGCCAAATATACATCTATGTGTAAGACAGATGTCATCACTATCAGCAAACAACAGAGCTATAATGTATATATACACTGCAGAAGGACCCAGTCTTCTGTAATATAGGAACTATTTTAGTACAGTATGTGTATGTTGATTTACCAATTCACAGATGGTCTGGCCAGGAAGCTTCTTCTGTAGCTCATGAATCCTGATACTCCTGTGTCTCTCTGCCTGCACTGTATGTTGTCCTGCTCACATTCTGGCTGCCTGGTTCTGCTGCTGCTGCTGCACAAGAGGGAGAGCTAGTGATGTCAGTGTGCTCTGGTTTGGGAGCCCCGAGTACTGTATCCCTTCCCTTTAATTTGGCTATGCCTACGACTGTCCATATGAAAATCAGATTTTTCAAGCTGATCTCACCCACTTTGAAAAAGACTTCTTTGTTCATGAGAGAGAGAAAAAATCCTGATCGGCGCAGGCAAAGTTATGGTAGCTGGGCTTGAGTAGTGTTCTTACACACAACCCTTGGCTAAATTTGTTAGTATGCTGGCACAATGGCCTAGGGCACAAGCTGTGGTTTTTGCACCTGGGTTCATCTAGTTCTGTGGGGGAATTGAGGTTCCACAGCAATATAACAGGAGCTCCAATCTTCAACAATAGTTTGTGAAGGAGAATCAGAGGAATACTCCTTTTAAACCAAGCCGAAAACCCGGATTATTGCTGGGTCAACCGTAGATGTAAACAGCTCCGCAAAAAATAACCTGGGTCAATTTACCCAGCAATCCTACCCAGGTTTTGACCAGGGTGGAATGTGGGTAGAACCGGTGTTCAGGGGCAGTGTAAACAGGTAACCCGGGTCATGCGACCTTGGACCCATTTACCTCAATGGGAGAGCCCATACCTCCCAACCGCAGCGTCCTGCGGGTGGTCAAGAGGTTGGGGTACAGGGAGCACGCAGTCTCTGCTGCTGTCTGTACTGCTAGGCAGACAGCAGCAGTGACGGGGTGAGGGTGAATGGATGCCACAGAAGGAGGCTGGGAGCAGACCAGCAGTAGCTTCCAGAGTGCTGGGCGTGCCCCCAGGTAGGTTTCCCAATGATCCCGATCTACTGATTTCCCGGCACTTGGAGATTATACCATTTGATGTGCAGCACACTAAACCAAGCGTCCGGAGCACACAATCCCCCATACACACTGAGCGATGTAGGAGTTACGGCGTTACAAAACAGCATATTGTGCCGACATCACTCCAGTATGTACCCACCTTTAGACTAAATATTGCTACAGCTACTGTAGCGATACATCACGTATAAACTTTTAACCTTCAGAAGTTAATATATGCCCTCCTCACTGATTAGGTGCAGGGTGCCAAACAGTAGTTGACCTGTCGTCATCATTCATTCACTGGCTCTCGTGTAGTCTCCTTGACCGAGAAACAGCAGAGCATGTACTTGTAAATGGCCACAGTGGGGTCATTATTTGGTATTACCTGCACAGTAGTTTATGGAGCTGTTCATATTTTATGATTAGGGAGTTTTACACCTTTAAAAGGTGGAGGTGTTATACTATAGTTTTATACATATCTCAATTGTGTAACTGATTTTGTTTTTCCTCTATCCCAGTTGGGAGATATCTGTATACTTGAATTGTTTATTTAGATTCATTATTTATATCATACAAACTCCATGCAGACTGAATCCACATTCCACAGCTTTTATCTAGTTAGACTAACCAAACAAACTTGGACGGTGAAATTATCTCTGTGTATGTTATGTTGTGTTGACACAGATTCCCATGTAACTTGTCTGCAAATCTGAGACTGCTTAATATGCAGTATCCATCTTCGGGAGATCATCCAGTGGCTGGCCACAACTACTGAGCATGTGCCAGCAGTAGTATTCCCCCATTGGTCCGAGAAGTCTTTACTTTGGCTTTTCCTGTAATACATTTCTCATGCCAGCTGCTCCTGCACTCTGGTAGTCACTCTGCTGGTCTGTACCTAGGCCTCATTCCTACACGCACCAGCCCTCTGCTGCACTTTGTTGTCACTTGCTGCTGCCCAGTTAATCCATTTTTGAAGCCCTCTGGAAAATTCTCTACGGTTACTGGTTGCAATATAAATACTGTATATAATTGAAGTTCCTTCATGACTTATGAGTTTGTTTCCATACATATTGTCAGTCTTCTAGATGCCAAATATTAATTTCTCTAGAAGATGTTGTCTTGCAAGTGTGTGGAAAGACTCCCCTCCTAATGAAGAATTATGCACTTGGAGATAAGTGAATAGCATCATCTGGCCAATAAGACATGTCAGTATTCAAGTGAATATCTCTACAAAACTAAATTATGTGGGACAGGTACCTGGAGGTGTATTGATGGGAGGCGGGTTCATGAACTTACTGGTGTAAACGTGTTTATTCCAACTTCTTACAAAATTGTATAAAAAACACTGACAAATTACTATACAGGCCTTTTTCTGTACCCCAAGATGCTGGAAAGGCTTTCAGTTGATGAAAACACTTGCTTACTGACATTTTTCCACCATTAAAATATTGTTGATTTGACACCTTTTATTAACCTCCAGTACTTTCCTTATGGCCACTAACAGCCTTCTATATGGTCCTGCTATCTCAGTGGTCACATTTTGGGGTCCAGGACGGGCCCCCCACTTTTTGTGCACTTCTTCCAGGTTGCAGTGACTCCTGGCATTTCTTATTGGGTCTTGCATTACTTGTCTGTGTGCATTTGTGCAATGTAGGGGAGTTTCATGAAATAAACTTGCCTTCACAAAGTCACATCTTATTAGACTGACACCTTTACGTCTGACTCATCTGCAGCAAAACGTCCTCGGATACAAATGTTACAAATGTAATTATCTACTCCAGTGGTTCCAAAACTGGGTGCCGGAGCTTGATGGTCCAGACCAAATCTAAATATTTATGGTCAATGTGATTAGGAAAAGCCAGTGCTTGGTGGCTGCCAATCATAAAATGGGTGGCCCCCACCACATAACAGACCCTAAGAATGACAGGTAAGCACTATTTACTTAATTTAATCATTTTCGCTGAATTTCTCAATAAGAAACTTTTGGCCTAGGGATCCTGTGAAAACAATGGCGAGTGCTGTGATTCTAGAAAGTTTGGAAACCACTGATCTACTGTACTATGTAGATACATTTTTTTTTGTGACAATACAGGAGTCAGAGCTCAGTTTCATGTAAGGCAATTATAAAGGTACAAGTGCAAAGTCACATCTATTTAGTACCTATTACACTTCCACTACACACTATATGATAGATTACTACGTGCTAATGAGATTACCAAGTGTATAGCAGTTTATATAATCTTTTTGTGATTCTGTTCTATATTTATATTGTGAAGATTATAACTTATATTTGACCCACAATCATATATTTCATTGCTTTGAGCAATGCAACAAAGCAATGAGAAAGGCAAGTCAGATGCTTGGTTGCATAGGGAGAGGAATCAGTAGCAGGAAAAAAGAAGTGATAATGCCACTGTATAGGTCATTGGTACGGCCCCATCTGGAATACTGTGTCCAGTTCTGGAGACCCTATCTCCAGAAGGATATAAATACATTAGAGAGTGTACAAAGAAGGGCAACTAAAATGGTGCATGGCCTACATCACAAAACTTACCCGGAAAGGCTAAAAGATCTTAACATGTATAGTTTGGAGGAGAGAAGGGAGAAGGAGGACATGATAGAAACTTTCAAATATATCAAGGGTCTTAAAGTTCAGGAGAGAAACATTCTTCAAAGGAAAAGAAGTATTAGAACTCGAGGGCATACATTGAGACTGGAGAGGGGGAGGTTCAGGGGAAATTTAAGGAAAAATTACTTCACAGAAAGGGTAGTGGATAAGTGGAATAGCCTCCCATCAGAGGTGGTAGAGGCTAAGACTGTAGGGCAATTTAAACATGCTTGGGACAGGCATATGAATATCCTTACAAAGAATTAAGGTTAAAAAAGGGTTGAGATTGCCTAAAGGATAAAATAAAAAAGGGGCAGACTAGATGGGCCAAGTGGTTCTTATCTGCCGTCAAATTCTATGTTTCTATATATGACAACACTTTCATTCCTTTCCATGGGATCAGTATGATTTACCGGCAGACGGGAAGCCAGCTGTCTGTATACCAACAGCGGCATCCCGGCAGAGAGTCTGCTAGCCCGTTATTCTATTCCCACTCGGTTGGTGGTGTGGACCCACAAACCGAGTGGGTGTACTGGGCAGCTGTTGGTATTTCACCGGCTGTCAGGATTCTGATGTCAATCTCCTGAACGCCAGGGATTTTGACTGACGGCATTTTAACTACATCCCCTTTCAACTAGTAGGTTTCGCAGTTCTGTTTCTGCTTTTGTCATAAATAATTAAGGGGTCTATTTACTAAGCCTCAGACAGAGATAAAGTATCAACCACTCAGCTCCTGTCATTTTTCAAACACAGCCTGTAACATGGCAGTTAGGAGCCGATTGGCTGGTACTTTATCTCCATCCACTTTATCTCTTTCTGAGGATTAGTAAATAGACCCTTATGTTTGTAACCAATTATTTTAAGCAGTCCAATGTTATTTTAACTATGTATGCTACAAGCGTGAAAAACAAATCTGTCCCTTCCCTTGTATACAAAGCCATGCATATAATTTTCTAAGAAAACCAAAATCATCACGTCCATCAATGCAAAATGTGGAACATAGAGGTGGATCTGGCAACACAGAAAGAAGAAGTGACCTTGTTTACTCTACCAAGGCCCAATACTGGCAAGTGCTCACATGTAACAGTAATATGTACATGGCTCTAGCACAGCTACGCATCAGGTGATTATATACAGAAGTCAATAATGACTATGCCTATAGGGTGCCCACCAAGTGCCCCATCTGCCCAGCCGCCCGGAAAGGGATGGGGGGGTCCCATATATACATGTCAGTGATCCGCAGCCAGCCCTGCACGCATGCCCTACTCCTTACTACGTGCAGCCATGCAGGAAAGACATAGGGAAAGATGTTGCCGCTATAAGGAGGATTTACGCTGTTTTAGCCTAAACACATGATGACATGTGATGTATATCACACACCAGCCGCCCCTGCCTGGAGTAACAGATCCTGTGTGTACACACGGCTTTGTGCTACGCTGTTACTCAGCTCATGGCCTGGGGGCTGCACAGTCAGGTGATTCGGGGGGCATGCGCTACATACATGTACATATGCGAGGAGGGATGTAAACACACCGGGGGGAGGGCGCCCGGGTGGGGGTGGCACCGGCTCCCCGGTGTGGGGGACCAGAGGGAGCTGTCACTCCCGCAGCCACGTCTCCCCTCACCTGTGACGCCGCCGGCCCAGGGCCTCGGTCACACAGCGGTCTCTTTGTGTCTGGCAGCTCCCCCGGGTGCTGGTGCTCCTGGCCTCAGTTTGGCCTCCTTCTCCGGCTGCCGGACGTGACGAGCAGATCTGGGACGTGCGGATCGAAGCAGACAGGGGGCGGCGCAGACGGAAGGAGGAGGAGGCGGCCGCTAGGCTCCGACCCCTGCAGCTTCTCAGCACTGGACAGGAGTACGGGGCAATGCTGCGCCCTGATTGGTCACTTTCCACCCAGTTCTGTTGTGATTGGGCGCTAGCTGCGGCTGTCGCGCGAGACATGATTAGATGGTTGATCCTATATCGGAGTGGGAGAAGGGACCTTCTGACGGAAAAGGTCCCTTAGGCCACTTGGATCTAGCATCAACCATGAGTAGATGCCCGACGAGTCAGAATAAAACAAGCAGCAGGCGCGGGAGATACATACGGCCGGTAGCAGCCAGCGGTGTCTGTCATATGTCACATAATGAATTGTCTGATTAGATACTGGGGGGCAGTTTTATAAAGCCTGGTGAAGTGATAAAGTGGAAGGTGATAAAGTACCAGCTAATCAGCTTCTAACTGCCATGTCACAGGCTGGGTTTGAAAAATGACAGTAGCTGACTGGCTGGTACTTTATCACCTTCCACTTTATCACTTCACAAGGCTTAATAAATCTGCCCCTGGGTGTGGGGGAGGGCAAACTGACAGACCACGCCTCCTCATAGCCACGCCCACGCTGTCACTGAGGTGCGGAGACTCCTTCCCTGTGCCGCAGCGGCTGCACAACGCAACGCTCACTGCCTGCAGCAGCTGCAGAACCAGGTTCCCTGACAAGGTTGAACAGTTACCTGCTGCTGCTGCTGCCCCCTTCCTTCTAAACCTTCCCTTGCAGCTCTAAATAGACTCAGAATGTTAAAATGACAGCTACAAAGAATAATTCTAGTTTGTTTTTTGTGGCATTATCAATTACCTATCCTAGGTGCCTGCTATCCCATGATGCATAATAAAAACGAGATTTATGGTAAGAACTTACCGTTGTTAAATCTCTTTCTGCGAGGTACACTGGGCTCCACAGGGAATAACATCGGGGTGTAGAGTAGGATCTTGATCCGAGGCACCAACAGGTTCAAAGCTTTGACTGTTCCCAAGATGCATAGCACCGCCTCCTCTATAACCCCGCCTCCGTGCACAGGAGCTCAATTTTTGTTAACCAGTCCAATGCAGTAGCAGGTAAAAGAGACGACATTCGTTAGTAGCCACATACACCACACACTCACGACAGGAGAAAGTGTCAGTGGCTAATGCCATACCAACCCAAAGAAGCTAAGTGCGTCAGGGTGGGCGCCCTGTGGAGCCCAGTGTACCTCGCAGAAAAAGATTTAACAACGGTAAGTTCTTACCATAAATATTGTTTTCTGCTGCGGGGTACACTGGGCTCCACAGGGAATAACATCGGGGATGTCCTAAAGCAGTTCCTTATGGGAGGGGACGCACTGTAGCGGGCACAAGAACCCGGCGTCCAAAGGAAGCATCCTGGGAGGCGAAAGTATCAAAGGCATAGAACCTAATGAACGTGTTCACTGAGGACCACATAGCCGCCTTTTATTATTATTATTATTTTCTCTAACGTCCTAGTGGATGCTGGGGACTCCGAAAGGACCATGGGGAATAGCGGCTCCGCAGGAGACTGGGCACAAAAGTAAAAGCTTTAGGACTACCTGGTGTGCACTGGCTCCTCCCCCTATGACCCTCCCCCAAGCCTCAGTTAGATTTTTGTGCCCGAACGAGAAGGGTGCATACTAAGGGGCTCTCCTGAGCTGCTTAGAGTAAAAGTTTAAAGTAGGTTTTTTATTTTCAGTGAGACCTGCTGGCAACAGGCTCACTGCACCGAGGGACTAAGGGGAGAAGAAGCGAACTCACCTGCGTGCAGAGTGGATTGGGCTTCTTAGGCTACTGGACATTAGCTCCAGAGGGACGATCACAGGCCCAGCCATGGATGGGTCCCAGAGCCGCGCCGCCGGCCCCCTTACAGAGCCAGAAGACTGAAGAGGTCCGGAAAATCGGCGGCAGAAGACGTCCTGTCTTCAATAAGGTAGCGCACAGCACCGCAGCTGTGCGCCATTGCTCTCAGCACACTTCACACTCCGGTCACTGAGGGTGCAGGGCGCTGGGGGGGGCGCCCTGAGACGCAATAAAAATACCTTTTTTGGCAAAAAATACATCACATATAGCTCCTGGGCTATATGGATGCATTTAACCCCTGCCAATTTTTCCATAAAAAAGCGGGAGAAAGGCCGCCGAGAAGGGGGCGGAGCCTATCTCCTCAGCACACTGGCACCATTTTTTCCTCACAGCTCCGTTGGAGGAAGGCTCCCTGACTCTCCCCTGCAGTCCTGCACTACAGAAACAGGGTAAAACAAGAGAGGGGGGGGCACTAATTTGGCAGATAAATATATACAGCAGCTATATCAGGGAAAAAATAAGAATTTACTCACCGGTAATTCTGTTTCTCGTAGTCCGTAGTGGATGCTGGGGACTCCGTCAGGACCATGGGGAATAGCGGCTCCGCAGGAGACAGGGCACAAAATTTAAAAGTTTGACCACTAGGTGGTGTGTACTGACTCCTCCCCCTATGACCCTCCGCCAAGCCTCAGTTAGGATACTGTGCCCGGACGAGCGTACACAATAAGGAAGGATTTTGAATCCCGGGTAAGACTCATACCAGCCACACCAATCACACCGTACAACTTGTGATCTGAACCCAGTTAACAGTATGATAACGTAGGAGCCTCTGAAAAGATGGCTCACAACAATAAACAACCCGATTTTTTTGTAACAATAACTATGTACAAGTATTGCAGACAATCCGCACTTGGGATGGGCGCCCAGCATCCACTACGGACTACGAGAAACAGAATTACCGGTGAGTAAATTCTTATTTTCTCTGACGTCCTAGTGGATGCTGGGGACTCCGTCAGGACCATGGGGATTATACCAAAGCTCCCAAACGGGCGGGAGAGTGCGGATTACTCTGCAGCACCGAATGAGAGAACTCCAGGTCCTCCTTAGCCAGGGTATCAAATTTGTAGAATTTTACAAACGTGTTCTCCCCTGACCACGTAGCTGCTCGGCAGAGTTGTAATGCCGAGACCCCTCGGGCAGCCGCCCAAGATGAGCCCACCTTCCTTGTGGAGTGGGCATTGACAGATTTAGGCTGTGGCAGGCCTGCCACAGAATGTGCCAGTTGAATTGTGCTACAAATCCAACGAGCAATCGTCTGCTTAGAAGCAGGAGCACCCAGCTTGTTGGGTGCATACAGTATAAACAGCGAGTCAGATTTTCTGACTCCAGCCGTCCTTGAAATATATATTTTCAATGCTCTGACAACGTCCAGCAACTTGGAATCCTCCAAATCGCTAGTAGCCGCAGGCACCACAATAGGCTGGTTCAGGTGAAACGCTGATACCACCTTAGGCAGAAAATGAGGACGCGTCCTCAATTCTGCCCTGTCCGAATGGAAAATCAGATATGGGCTTTTATACGATAAAGCCGCCAATTCCGACACTCTCCTGGCTGAAGCCAGGGCCAGTAGCATGGTTACTTTCCATGTAAGATATTTCAAATCTACCGATTTGAGTACTCCTTTTACAAAGTCTGGACTTCAGGAACTGAAGCCAATTCTTTCTGGAAGAAAATCGACAGGGCCGAAATTTGAACCTTAATGGACCCTAATTTGAGGCCCATAGATAATCCTGTTTGCAGGAAATGTAGGAATCGACCCAGTTGAAATTCCTCTGTCGAGGCCTTCCTGGCCTCACACCATGCAACATATTTTCTCCAAATGCGGTGATAATGTTGTGCAGTCACCTCCTTCCTGGCTTTGACCAGGGTAGGGATGACCTCTTCCGGAATGCCTTTTTCCCTTAGGATCCGGCGTTCAACCGCCATGCCGTCAAACGCAGCCGCGGTAAGTCTTGGAATAGACACGGTCTCTGCTGAAGCAGATCCCTTCTTAGAGGTAGAGGCCACGGATCTTCCGTGAGCATCTCCTGAAGTTCCGGGTACCAAGTCCTTCTTGGCCAGTCCGGAGCCACTAGTATCGTTCTTACTCCCCTTTGCCGTATAATTCTCAGTACCTTGGGTATGAGAGGCAGAGGAGGGAACACATACACTGACTGGTACACCCATGGTGTTACCAGAGCGTCCACAGCTATTGCCTGAGGGTCTCTTGACCTGGCGCAATACCTGTCCAGTTTTTTGTTGAGGCGGGACGCCATCATGTCTCCCATTGGTCTTTCCCAATGGACTACAATCATGTGGTGAACACTGCTGACAGTGCTATCACATGATTTTCCGCCCAGCGAAGAATCCTTGTAGCTTCTGCCATTGCCCTCCTGCTTCTTGTGCCGCCCTGTCTGTTTACGTGGGCGACTGCCGTGATGTTGTCCGACTGGATCAACACCGGCTGACCCTGAAGCAGAGGTTTTGCCAGGCTTAGAGCATTGTAGATTGCTCTTAGTTCCAGTATATTTATGTGAAGAGACGTTTCCAGGCTTGACCACAAGCCCTGGAAGTTTCTTCCTTGTGTGACCGCTCCCCAGCCTTTCAGGCTGGCATCCGTGGTCACTAGGACCCAGTTCTGTATGCCGAATCTGCGGCCCTCTAACAGATGAGCACTCTGCAACCACCATAGCAGAGAGACCCTTGTCCTTGTCGACAATTTTATCCGCTGATGCATCTGCAGATGCGATCCGGACCATTTGTCTAGCAGATCCCACTGAAAAATTTGTGCATGTAATCTGCCGAATGGAATCGCTTCGTAAGAAGCCACCATTTTTCCCAGGACTCTTGTGCATTGATGCACAGACACTGTCCCTGGTTTTAGGAGGTTCCTGACGAGTTCGGATAACTCCCTGGCTTTCTCCTCCGGAAGAAATACCTTTTTCTGAACAGTGTCCAGAATCATCCCTAGGAACAGCAGACGTGTCGTCGGGATCAGTTGGGATTTTGGAAAATTCAGAATCCACCCGTGCTGTTGGAGCACTACTTGAGTTAGTGCTACTCCGACCTCCAGCTGTTCTCTGGATCTTGCCCTTATCAGGAGATCGTCCAAGTAAGGGATAATTAATACGCCTTCTCTTCGAAGAAGGATCATCATTTCGGCCATTACCTTGGTAAAGACCCTGGGTGCCGTGGACAATCCAAACGGCAGCGTCTGAAACTGATAATGACAGTTTTGTACCACGAACCTGAGGTACCCTTGGTGTGAAGGGCAAATTGGGACATGAAGGTAAGCATCCTTGATGTCCAAGGACACCATAAAATCCCCTTCTTCCAGATTCGCTATCACTGCTCTGAGTGACTCCATCTTGAACTTGAATTTTTGTATGTACAGGTTCAGAGATTTCAGATTTAGAATAGGTCTTACCGAGCCGTCCGGCTTCGGTACCACAAATAGTGTGGAGTAATACCCCTTTCCCTGTTGTAGAAGGGGTACCTTGATTATCACCTGCTGAGAATACAGCTTGTGAATGGCTTCCAATACCGTCGCCCTGTCTGAGGGAGACGTTGGCAAAGCAGATTTTAGGAACCGGCGAGGGGGAGACTTCTCGAATTCCAACCTGTAACCCTGAGATACTACCTGCAGGATCCAGGGGTCCACCTGCGAGTGAGCCCACTGTGCGCTGAAATTCTTGAGGCGACCCCCCACCGCCCCTGAGTCCGCTTGTAAGGTCCCAGCGTCATGCTGAGGCCTTTGCAGAAGCCGGGGAGGACTTCTGCTCCTGGGAAGGGGCTGCTTGCTGCAGTCTCTTACCCTTTCCTTAGCCTCGGGGCAAATATGAATGTCCTTTTGCCCGCTTGTTCTTATAGGAACGAAAGGACTGCGGCTGAAAAGACAGCGTCTTTTTCTGCTGGGAGGGGACTTGAGGTAAAAAGGTGGACTTCCCGGCTGTTGCCGTGGCTACCAAATCCGATAGACCGACCCCAAATAATTCCTCCCCTTTATACGGCAATACTTCCATATGCCGTTTGGAATCCGCATCGCCTGACCACTGTCGTGTCCATAGACTTCTTCTGGCAGATATGGACATCGCACTTACTCTTGATGCCAGAGTGCAGATATCCCTCTGTGCATCTCGCATATAAAGGAATGCATCCTTTAATTGCTCTATAGTCAATAAAATACTGTCCCTATCCAGGGTATCAATATTTTCAGTCAGGGAATCCGACCAAGCCACCCCAGCACTGCACATCCAGGCTGAGGCGATTGCTGGTCGCAGTATAACACCAGTATGTGTGTATATACTTTTTAGAGTATTTTCCAGCCTCCTATCAGCTGGATCCTTGACGGCGGCCGTATCAGGAGACGGTAACGCCACTTGTTTGGATAAACGTGTGAGCGCCTTGTCCACCCTAGGGGGTGTTTCCCAGCGCGCCCTAACCTCTGGCGGGAAAGGGTATAACGCCAATAACTTCTTTGAAATTAGCAGTTTTTTATCAGGGGTAACCCACGCTTCATCACACACGTCATTCAATTCCTCTGATTCAGGAAAAACTACAGGTAGTTTTTTCAGACCCCACATAATACCCCTTTTTGTGGTACTTGCAGTATCAGAGATATGCAAAGCCTCCTTCATTGCCGTGATCATATAACGTGTGGCCCTACTGGAAAATACGTTCGTTTCTTCACCGTCGACACTAGATTCGGTGTCCGTGTCTGGGTCTGTGTCGACCGACTGAGGCAAAGGGCGTTTTACAGCCCCTGACGGTGTTTGAGACGCCTGTACAGGTACTAACTGGTTTTTCCGGTCGTCTCATGTCGTCAACCGACTTTTGCAGCGTGCTGACATTATCACGTAATTCCATAAACAAAGCCATCCATTCCGGTGTCGACTCCCTAGGGGGTGACATCACCATTACCGGCAATTGCTCCGCCTCCACACCAACATCGTCCTCATACATGTCGACACACACGTACCGACACACAGCAGACACACAGGGAATGCTCTGATAGAAGACAGGACCCCACTAGCCCTTTGGGGAGACAGAGGGAGAGTTTGCCAGCACACACCAAAGCGCTATAATTATATAGGAACAACCTTATATAAGTGTTGTTTCCTTATAGCTGCTTAAATATATATAATATCGCCAAAAAATGCCCCCCCTCTCTGTTTTTTACCCTGTTTCTGTAGTGCAGTGCAGGGGAGAGCCTGGGAGCCTTCCTAGCAGCGGAGCTGTGTAGGAAAATGGCGCTGTGTGCTGAGGAGATAGGCCCCGCCCCCTATTCCGGCGGGCTCTTCTCCCGGTTTTTCTGAGACCTGGCAGGGGTGAAATACATCCATATAGCCTCATGGACTATATGTGATGTATTCTTTTTAGCCAGAAAGGTATTAACATTGCTGCCCAGGGCGCCCCCCCCAGCGCCCTGCACCCTCAGTGACCGCCGGTGTGAAGTGTGCCTGAGCGCAATGGCGCACAGCTGCAGTGCTGTGCGCTACCTCATGAAGACTGAAAAGCCTTCAGCCGCCGGTTTCTGGACCTCTTCTTACTTCGGCATCTGCAAGGGGGTCGGCGGCGCGGCTCCGGTGACCCATCCAGGCTGTACCTGTGATCGTCCCTCTGGAGCTAGTGTCCAGTAGCCTAAGAAGCAAATCCATCCTGCACGCAGGTGAGTTCACTTCTTCTCCCCTAGGTCCCTCGTTGCAGTGAGCCTGTTGCCAGCAGGACTCACTGAAAATAATAAAACTATCAAAACTTTTACTCTAAGCAGCTCTTTATGAGAGCCACCTAGATTGCACCCTGCTCGGACGGGCACAAAAACCTAACTGATGCTTGGAGGAGGGTCATAGGGGGAGGAGCCAGTACACACCACCTAGTGGTCAAACTTTTAAATTTTGTGCCCTGTCTCCTGCGGAGCCGCTATTCCCCATGGTCCTGACGGAGTCCCCAGCATCCACTAGGACGTCAGAGAAACACTTATATAAGGTTATCCCTATATATATATATATATAGCGCTCTGGTGTGTGCTGGCAAACTCTCCCTCTGTCTCCCCAAAGGGCTAGTGGGGTCCTGTCCTCTATCAGAGCATTCCCTGTGTGTGTGCTGTGTGTCGGTACGTTGTGTCGACATGTATGAGGAGGAAAATGGTGTGGAGGCGGAGCAGTTGCCTGTGTTAGTGATGTCACCCCCTAGGGAGTCGACACCTGACTGGATGGTCTTATGGAAAGAATTACGTGATAGTGTCAGCACTTTACAAAAGACTGTTGACGACATGAGACAGCCGGCAAATCAGTTAATACCTGTACAGGCGTCTCAAACACCGTCAGGGGCTATAAAACGCCCGTTACCTCAGGTCGATACAGACACTGACACGGACACTGACTCCAGTGTCGACGGTGAGGAAACAAACGTATTTTCCAGTAGGGCCACACGTTACATGATCACGGCAATGAAGGAGGTTTTGAACATTTCTGATACTACAAGTACCACAAAAAAGGGTATTATGTGGGGTGTGAAAAAACTACCCGTAGTTTTTCCTGAATCAGATGAATTAAATGAGGTGTGTGATGAAGCGTGGGTTTCCCCCGATAAAAAAATGCTAATTTCTAAAAAATTATTGGCATTATAGTACCCTTTCCCGCCAGAGGTTAGGGCACGTTGGGAAACACCCCCTAGGGTAGATAAGGCGCTCACACGCTTATCAAAACAAGTGGCGTTACCGTCTCCTGATACGGCCGCCCTCAAGGAACCAGCTGATAGGAAGCTGGAAAATATCCTAAAAAGTATATACACACATACTGGTATTATACTGCGACCAGCAATCGCCTCAGCCTGGATGTGCAGTGCTGGGGTGGCTTGGTCGGATTCCCTGACTGAAAATATTGATACCCTGGACAGGGACAATATATTATTGACTATAGAGCATTTAAAGGATGCATTTCTATATATGCGTGATGCACAGAGGGATATTTGCCCTCTGGCATCAAGAGTAAGTGCGATGTCCATTTCTGCCAGAAGAGGGTTATGGACGCGACAGTGGTCAGGTGATGCGGATTCCAAACGGCATATGGAAGTATTGCCGTATAAAGGGGAGGAGTTATTTGGGGTCGGTCTATCGGACCTGGTGGCCACGGCAACGGCTGGGAAATCCACCTTTTTACCCCAGGTCACCTCTCAGCAGAAAAAGATACCGTCTTTTCAGGCTCAGTCCTTTCGTCCCCATAAGGGCAAGCGGGCAAAAGGCCACTCATATCTGCCCCGGGGCAGAGGAAGGGGAAAAAGACTGCAGCAGACAGCCTCTTCCCACGAACAGAAGCCCTCCCCCGCTTCTGCCAAGTCCTCAGCATGACGCTGGGGCCTTACAAGCGGACTCAGGCACGGTGGGGGCCCGTCTCAAGAATTTCAGCGCGCAGTGGGCTCACTCGCAAGTGGACCCCTGGATCCTGCAGGTAGTATCTCAGGGGTACAAATTGGAATTCGAGACGTCTCCCCCTCGCCGGTTCCTGAAGTCTGCTTTACCAACGTCTCCCCCCGACAGGGAGGCGGTATTGGAAGCCATTCACAAGCTGTATTCCCAGCAGGTGATAATCAAGGTACCACTCCTACAACAGGGAAAGGGGTATTATTCCACGCTGTTTGTGGTACCGAAGCCGGACGGCTCGGTGAGACCCATTTTAAATCTGAAATCCTTGAACACTTACATAAAAAGGTTCAAGTTCAAGATGGAGTCACTCAGAGCAGTGATAGCGAACCTGGAAGAAGGGGACTATATGGTGTCTCTGGACATCAAGGATGCTTACCTCCATGTCCCAATTTGCCCTTCTCACCAGGGGTACCTCAGGTTTGTGGTACAGAACTGTCACTATCAGTTTCAGACGCTGCCGTTTGGATTGTCCACGGCACCCCGGGTCTTTACCAAGGTAATGGCCGAAATGATGATTCTTCTTCGAAGAAAAGGCATCTTAATTATCCCTTACTTGGACGATCTCCTGATAAGGGCAAGGTCCAGAGAACAGTTAGAGGTCGGAGTAGCACTATCTCAAGTAGTACTACGACAGCACGGATGGATTCTAAATATTCCAAAATCGCAGCTGATTCCGACGACACGTCTGCTGTTCCTAGGGATGATTCTGGACACAGTACAGAAAAAGGTGTTTCTCCCGGAGGAGAAAGCCAGGGAGTTATCCGACCTAGTCAGGAACCTCCTAAGACCAGGCCAAGTGTCAGTGCATCAATGCACAAGGGTCCTGGGAAAGATGGTGGCTTCTTACGAAGCGATTCCATTCGGCAGATTCCACGCAAGAACTTTTCAGTGGGATCTGCTGGACAAATGGTCCGGATCGCATCTTCAAATGCATCAGCGGATAACCCTGTCTCCAAGGACAAGGGTGTCTCTCCTGTGGTGGTTACAGAGTGCTCATCTCCTAGAGGGCCGCAGATTCGGCGTTCAGGATTGGGTCCTGGTGACCACGGATGCCAGCCTGAGAGGCTGGGGAGCAGTCACACAGGGAAAAAATTTCCAGGGCTTGTGGTCAAGCATGGAAACGTCACTTCACATAAATATCCTGGAACTAAGGGCCATTTACAATGCCCTAAGTCAGGCAAGGCCTCTGCTTTAGGGTCAGCCGGTGTTGATCCAGTCGGACAACATCACGGCAGTCGCCCACGTAAACAGACAGGGCGGCACAAGAAGCAGGAGGGCAATGACGGAAGTTGCAAGGATTCTTCGCTGGGCGGAAAATCATGTGATAGCACTGTCAGCAGTGTTCATTCCGGGAGTGGACAACTGGGAAGCAGACTTCCTCAGCAGACACGATCTTCACCCGGGGGAGTGGGGACTCCACCCAGAAGTCTTCCACATGATTGTGAACCGTTGGGAAAAACCAAAGGTGGACATGATGGCGTCCCGCCTCAACAAAAAACTGGACAGATATTGCGCCAGGTCAAGGGACCCTCAGGCAATAGCTGTGGACGCTCTGGTAACACCGTGGGTGTACCAGTCAGTATATGTGTTCCCTCCTCTGCCTCTCATACCCAAGGTACTGAGAATCATAAGAAGGAGAGGTGTAAAGACTATACTCGTGGCTCCGGATTGGCCAAGAAGGACTTGGTACCCGGAAATTCAAGAGATGCTCACGGAAGACCCGTGGCCTCTACCTCTAAGAAAGGACCTGCTCCAGCAGGGACCATGTCTGTTCCAAGACTTACCGCGGCTGCGTTTGACGGCATGGCGGTTGAACGCCGGATTCTGAAGGAAAAAGGCATTCCAGATGAAGTCATCCCTACCCTGATCAAAGCCAGGAAGGATGTAACTGTGCAACATTATCACCGTATTTGGCGTAAATATGTTGCGTGGTGTGAGGCCAGGAAGGCCCCTACAGAGGAATTTCAACTGGGTCGATTCCTGCATTTCCTGCAAACAGGACTGTCTATGGGCCTCAAATTAGGGTCCATTGAGGTTCAAATTTCGGCCCTGTCAATATTCTTCCAAAAAGAACTAGCTTCAGTTCCTGAAGTTCAGACGTTTGTCAAGGGGGTACTGCATATACAGCCTCCTTTTGTGCCTCCAGTGGCACCTTGGGATCTCAATGTAGTTTTGGGATTCCTAAAATCACATTGGTTTGAACCACTCACCACTGTGGACTTAAAATATCTCACATGGAAAGTGGTAATGCTGTTAGCCCTGGCTTCAGCCAGGCGTGTATCAGAATTGGCGGCTTTATCCTATAAAAGCCCTTACTTAATTTTTCATACGGACAGGGCAGAATTGAGGACTCGTCCTCAATTTCTCCCGAAGGTGGTTTCAGCATTTCACTTAAACCAGCCTATTGTGGTGCCTGCGGCTACTAGGGACTTGGAGGATTCCAAGTTGCTGGACGTAGTCAGGGCCCTGAAAATATATGTTTCCAGGACGGCTGGAGTCAGAAAATCTGACTCGCTGTTTATCCTGTATGCACCCAACAAGCTGGGTGCTCCTGCTTCTAAGCAGACGATTGCTCGTTGGATTTGTAGTACAATTCAGCTTGCACATTCTGTGGCAGGCCTGCCACAGCCAAAATCTGTAAAAGCCCATTCCACAAGGAAGGTGGGCTCATCTTGGGCGGCTGCCCGAGGGGTCTCGGCTTTACAACTTTGCCGAGCAGCTACTTGGTCAGGGGCAAATACGTTTGCAAAATTCTACAAATTTGATACCCTGGCTGAGGAGGACCTGGAGTTCTCTCATTCGGTGCTGCAGAGTCATCCGCACTCTCCCGCCCGTTTGGGAGCTTTGGTATAATCCCCATGGTCCTTTCGGAGTCCCCAGCATCCACTAGGACGTTAGAGAAAATAAGAATTTACTTACCGATAATTCTATTTCTCATAGTCCGTAGTGGATGCTGGGCGCCCATCCCAAGTGCGGATTGTCTGCAATACTTGTACATAGTTATTGTTACAAAAATCGGGTTATTATTGTTGTGAGCCATCTTTTCAGAGGCTCCTCTGTTATCATGCTGTTAACTGGGTTCAAATCACAAGTTGTACGGTGTGATTGGTGTGGCTGGTATGAGTCTTACCCGGGATTCAAAATCCTTCCTTATTATGTACGCTCGTCCGGGCACAGTATCCTAACTGAGGCTTGGAGGAGGGTCATAGGGGGAGGAGCCAGTGCACACCAGGTAGTCCTAAAGCTTTTACTTTTGTGCCCAGTCTCCTGCGGAGCCACTATTCCCCATGGTCCTTTCGGAGTCCCCAGCATCCACTACGGACTATGGGAAATAGAATTATCGGTAAGTAAATTCTTATTATCCTTTATTTATATGGCGCCACAAGGGTTCCGCAGCGCCCAATTACAGAGTACATGTGCACATAATCAAAACAGGAAAACAGTGACTTACAATAAAGGACAAGTACAGGGTAACTAAGCATAACTACACCAGTAAACGACATAGAGATAAGTTCCAAGGTGGCCAAAAAACTGCGGGACCTGGGCAGTTGAGGATTATTAAAGTAAGAAAAGGATAAGCACATGAGGGAAGAGGGCCCTACTCGTGAGAGCTTACATTCTAAGGAGAGGGGTAGACAGACAGCGGTGACACAGATGGGGTACATAGAGAGCGTGGAAGAGAGGGTTAGGATGAGATTTGGCTGGGTTTGGTAAAGAAGTGGGTCTTAAGAGCCCGTTTGAAGTTTTGTAGAGAGGTGGAGAGTCTGAGGGGGAGAGGTAAAGAATTACAAAGAAAGGGAGCAGCACGTGAAAAATCTTGGAGATAGGAGTGGGAGGAAGTAATCAGAAGACAGGAGAGTCGGCGTGCATTAGCAGAGCGAAGAGGATGGATGGGAGAGTAAAGGGAGATAAGGGGGGTCATTCCGAGATGATCGTAGCTGTGCTAAATTTAGCACAGCTACGGTCATTCACACGTACATGCGGGGGGATGCCCAGCACAGGGCTATCCCACCCCGCATGTCAGATGTCAGTGCCGCCCCAACCCCCCCCCCCCCCCCGGCAGAAGTGCAAAGGCATTGCACAGCAGCGATGCCTTTGCACTTCAAGAGTAGCTCCCGACCAGCGCAGCTTTAGCGTGCTGGCCGGGAGCTACTCATCGCTCCCGGGTCTGCAGTGGCTGCGTGTGACGTCACGCAGCTGCTGCGGCACTCCCCCCCGTTCGGTCTGGCCATGCCTGTGTTGGCCGGACCACGCCCATGAAACGGCAGAGGCGATCGTAGCGACTCGACAGCCTGCTGGCATGCACCGGCATATGCGCAGTTCTGACCCGATCGCACCTTTGCGAATAACTGCAGCGTGCGATCAGATCAGAATGACCCGCCAGGGTCAGAGATGTAACGGGAGAGGAGTGGGTGAGTGCTTTGAGTGCTTTGTAAGTGAGTGTGAGAAGTTTGAATTGGATTCTGAAAGGGAAGGGAAGCCAGTGAAGAGCTTGTAGGAGAGGGGAGGTGGACGTAGTGTGTTTGGTGAGGAAGATGAGCCGGGCAGCAGCATTGAGGATAGATTGGAGTGGAGAGAGGTAATTGTCAGGGAGGCCAGTTAGGAGGAGATTACAGTAGTCCAGTCTGGAAATAATCAGTGAGTGAATCTTAGTGGCATCCTGGGTGAGAAAAGGTCTGATCCTGGAAATGTTTTTGAGATGAAAATGACAGGTTTGTGAGAGGTGCTGAATGTGTGGTTTGAAGGAGAGGAAGGAGTCAAGGATTACGCCAAGACAGCGTACTTGGAGGCTAGAGGAGATAGTCATGCCATCAATGGATAATGAGATTGTGGGAGGTGAGGTTGTGTGGGAGGGTGGGAAGATGATCAGCTCAGTCTTAGACATGTTGAGTTTAAGAAATCTCTGGGAAATCCAAGAGATAGCAGAAAGACAGTTGGAGGTACGAGTGAGGAGAGCGGGGGAGGAGAGGTAGATTTGAGTGTCATCAGCATAGGGGTGGTATTGGAAGTTAAAAGAACTAATAAGTTCACCTAAAGAGGACATATAGAGAGAAAAAAGGAGAGGACCAAGAACAGAGCCTTGGGGGACACCAACAGTTAGTGGAAGTGGGGGGGAGGTAGCATCATGAGAGGAGACAGAGAAGGAACGAGAGAGGTAGGAGGACAGCCAGGAGAGGGCAGTATCATGCAGACCAAGAGAGTGAAGGATTTGCAGAAGGAGAGGGTGGTCCACAGTGTCAAAAGCAGCAGAGAGGTCTAGAAGAATAAGCAGAGAGTAGTGGCGCTTAGATTTGGCTGCATGGAGGTCATTGCAGACTTTTACGAGGGCAGTTTCAGTGGAGTGGAGAGAACGAAAACCAGACTGGAATGGGTCAAGCAGTGAGTGAGAGGAAAGAAAGGCAGTGAGGCGATTATAGACAATACGCTCAAGAAGTTTGGAGACAAAAGGGAGGAGAAAGATGGGTTGATAGTTGGGGAGAGTGTTTGGATCAAGGGTTTTTTAAGAATAGGGGAGACAAGAGCATGCTTGAAGGAAGAGGGGACAGTGCCTGATGAGAGGGAGAGATTGAGAAGGTGGGCAAGATGGGAACAGGCAGAAGGAGAGAGGTAGCTGAGGAGGTGGGAGGGGACACGGTCAAGTGGGGAGGTTGTGGGGGGGGGGGAGGAACAGATGAGGGCCATGACTTCCTCGCCAGATACATGGGAGAAAGATGTCAGAGTTGGTAAGAGGGAAGGGGAGGGGTGGCAAGGAATGGGTGGTGGCTGGTTGCTGGTCTGGTGGGATGTGATGTCCTGACGTATGGAGTCAATCTTGGATGTGAAATAAGTGGCAAAGTCAAGCGCAGACAATGAGGAAGGGAAAGGAGGTGGTGGTGGACAGAGGAGGGAGTTAACAGTGGCAAACAGGCGCCGGGGGTTTGAAGACTGGGTAGAGATGAGGATTTTAAAGTATGATTTTTTAGCGAGGGAAAGGGCAGTACTGGAGGATGAGAGCATCAATTTGAAATGGAGGAAGTCTGCTTTAGAGCGTGATTTACTCCACTGTCGCTCAGCAGTACATGAGCATTTTTGAAGATATCTTTTGCATTTGGTGTGCCAGGGTTGAGGTGTTGATCTGCGAGGGTGCATAGTGGTTGGCAGAGCAACAGAGTCAAGGGCAGAAGTAAGAGATGCATTGTATAGGGATGTGGCTTGTTCAGGGAATGTGAGAGAGAGAAGAGTAGAGAGAAGTGAGTCAAACGGAGGATAGGGATGAGGTGTCAATAGCCTCAATGTTACACTTAGTGATGGTAGCCTTAGGAAGGAGAGATGGGGAAGCAGAGATAGATAAGTTGAAAGAGTACAGGTGGTGGTCAGGGAGGGGAAAAGGGGAATTGGAGAAATCAGAAATATCACAGCGGTGAGTGAAAACCAGATCCAGTGAGCTCCCGTTCACATGGAAGGGTGAGGTGGTCCACTGGGAGAGACCAAGTGAAGAGGTGAGGTTAAGGAGTTTAGAGGCAGGTGATTTTGTGGGGTTATCGATAGGGATGTTGAAATCACCTAGAATAATGGAGGGAATGTCAGAAGAGAGGAAGTGAGGTAGCCAGGAAGCAAAGTTGTCGAGAAATTTGGAGGAAATGCCAGGTGGACGGTAAAAAATTACAGCAACTTGAAGATTAGTAGGTTGGTAGAGGCGTATTGCATGGACCTCAAATGTAGAGAATGTCCTGGATGGTTCTGGAGGTATAAGTTGGTATGTGTAGCTTGAGGGTAAAAGGATCCCAACACCACCCCCATAGCGACCCCCGGGTTGGGGTGTGTGCGAGAATGTGAGGCCCCCAGCAGAGAGAGCAGCAGGAGAAGTGGTGTCATAGGGAGTAATCCAGGTTTCTGTAATGGCCAGGAGGTGCAGGGAGTTGGAAATGAAAAGGTCATGAGTGGGAGCCAGTTTGCTGCAAACAGATCTGGCATTCCAGAGCGCACAGGATAGGTGGTAGGAGTTTGTATGAGAGATGTGAATGAGATTATCAGGATTGCTGTAGCATTGAGGTAAGATTAATGTGGAAGGAAGGGATAAAGAGGGTGTAATAATGGTGCTGGAGCCTTGGCTAGGAAGGGAGACTGCAAGAGTGAGACAGGGAGGGAGTGCAGTATGATACTGGTGTAGGAGAGGTGATGTGACAGGCAGAGGAGGGAGAGAGCAGGGTTGAGTGGTGGGATAGAAAGGATGTGAAGGGGCAGAAGTAAATTGCAATGGGGAAACAGAAGAAGAGGGGAAGGGAGGCAGAGGGGAGAATGGTAGACAGAGGAGAGGAGAGAGGATGAGATGTAGGAGACTGGGAGAGAGGGGTAGAGGTGGTAGCAGGGGACAGAATAAAGGATTCGGAAGACAAGGATAAATAGTGGTAGTAAAATGAGAATAGGAGGAGGAGTGGTGGCTGAATGAGAGAGCAGTGAAATTTGCAGAAATAAGTACGATTTGCAAGTATTCAAAAAATGTGGTTATTGTATACAGGTTAACAGTAAGTCAAATATTTTGCTGCTGTTAGATGGAAAATTACAGTGTTAGCAAACCGCTAGTCAGTGCTATTTCATTAACTATGCTTCTCAATGAAACATTTGTTTGCCAGGAATTTGCAGGGTCCGAGTCAAAGTTGCATTGCAGGTGTTTTTGCAGAAAGTGAATGTATAGTTTCCTGATTAAGTGAGGATTGGAGAATATTAGGAGTGGTCAAACATTTGTAGTTGCAGTCCAAGTATTGTTGGTTTGTGTAGGTTGTTTTTATTTTTTTTGCATTTATTTGGTGTTTGCTTTCCGTTTCCATCTAGTTAAAGTCACAAACGGCACCCATAGAAATTTTCTCCCTTTGAAATCTTTTAACCCACTAATTCAGCCACACTGATTCAGCTAGACTACACACTAATATCAAGACCAAAAAACATGTGAATGTAAGCACATTGATTGATTGGATCCTCCCCTAGCCCATCACCAATTTGAAGCAATAAAACTTACACAAACAAATGGTGTGTGGGGATGAAACATCACACATTCCCCAAATAACTAATAATAAAACTTGCTTCACTCTGCTAATAATAATTAATACACTAGTCATACCTATAGCTAAGCATTCATGGAACAGAAAAAATAAGATTTTACTTACCGATAAATCTATTTCTCGTAGTCCGTAGTGGATGCTGGGGACTCCGTCAGGACCATGGGGATATAGCGGCTCCGCAGGAGACAGGGCACAATAATAAAAGCTTTAGGATCAGGTGGTGTGCACTGGCTCCTCCCCCTATGACCCTCCTCCAAGCCTCAGTTAGGATACTGTGCCCGGACGAGCGTGCATAATAAGGAAGGATATTGAATCCCGGGTAAGACTCATACCAGCCACACCAATCACACCGTACAACCTGTGATCTGAACCCAGTTAACAGTATGATAACAACGAAGGAGCCTCTGAAAAGATGGCTCACAACAAGAATAACCCGATTTTTGTAACAATAACTATGTACAAGTATTGCAGACAATCCGCACTTGGGATGGGCGCCCAGCATCCACTACGGACTACGAGAAATAGATTTATCGGTAAGTAAAATCTTATTTTCTCTGACGTCCTAGTGGATGCTGGGGACTCCGTCAGGACCATGGGGATTATACCAAAGCTCCCAAACGGGCGGGAGAGTGCGGATGACCCTGCAGCACCGAATGAGAGAACTCCATGTCCTCCTCAGCCAGGGTATCAAATTTGTAGAATTTAGCAAACGTGTTTTCCCCTGACCAAGTAACTGCTCGGCAAAGTTGTAAAGCCGAGACCCCTCGGGCAGTCGCCCAAGATGAGCCCCCTTCCTTTTGGAATGGGCTTTTACCGATTTTGGCTGTGGCAGGCCTGCCACAGAATGTGTAAACTGAATTGTATTACAAATCCAACGAGCAATCGTCTGCTTAGAAGCAGGAGCACCCATCTTGTTGGGTGCATACAGGCTAAACAGCGAGTCAGATTTTCTGACTCCAGCCTTCCTGGAAACATATTTTTCAGGGCCCTGACAACGTCAAGTAACTTGGAGTCCTCCAAGTCCCTAGTACCCGCAGGTACCACAATAGGTTGGTTCATGTGAAAAACAGAAAACACCTTAAGGAGAAATTGAGGACGAGTCCTCAATTCTGCCCTGTCAGAATGAAAAATTAAGTAAGGGCTTTATATATGATAAAGCCGCCAATTCTGACACACGCCTGGCTGAAGCCAGGGCTAATAGCATCGTCACCTTCCATGTGAGATATTTTAAGTCCACAGTGGTGAGTGGTTCAAACCAATGTGACTTTAGGAAACTCAAAACAACATTGAGATCCCAAGGTGCCACTGGGGCACAAAAGGAGGCTGTATATGCAGTACCCCTTTTACAAACATCTGAACGTCAGGCACTAAAGCCAGTTCTTTCTGGAAGAAATTCGACAGGGCCGAAATTTGAACCTTAATGGACCCTAATTTTAGGCCCATAGACAGTCCTGTTTTCAGGAAATGTAGGAAACGACCCAGTTGGAATTCCTCTGTAGGGGCCTTCTTGGCCTCACACCACGCAACATATCTTCGCCAAATGCGGTGAAAATGTTTTGCGGTTACATCCTTCCTGTCTTCGACCAGGGTAGGGATGACTTCATCTGGAATGCCCTTTCAGGATCCGGCGTTCAACCGCCATGCCGTCAAACGCGGTCGCGGTAAGTCTTGGAACAGACAAGGCCCCTGCTGGAGCAGGTCCTTTCTTAAAGGTAGAGGCCACGGGTCTTCCGTGAACATCTCTTGAAGTTTCGGGTACCAAGTCCTTCTTGGCCAATCCGGAACCACGAGTATCATTCTTACTCATCGCCCTCTTATGATTCTCAGTACTTTTTGTATGAGAGGCATAGGAGGGAACACATACTCTGACTGGTACATCCACAGTGTTACCAGAGCGTCCACCGCTATTGCCTGAGGGTCCCTTGACCTGGCGCAATATCTAGTTTTCTGTTCAGGCGGGACGCCATCATGTCCACCTTTGGTTTTTCACAACGGTTTACAATCATGTGGAAGACTTCCCGATGAAGTCCCCACTCTCCCGGGTGGAGGTCATGCCTGCTGAGGAAGTCTGCTTCCCAGTTTTCCACTCCCGGAATGAACACTGCTGAGAGTGTTATCACATGATTTTTCGCCCAGCGAAGAATCCTTGCAGTTTCTGCCATTTCCCTCCTGCTTCTTGTGCCGCCCTGTCTGTTTACGTGGGCGACTGCCGTGATGTTGTCCCACTGGATCAATACCGGCTGACCTTGAAGCAGAGGTCTTGCTAAGCTTAGAGCATTGTAAATTGCCCTTAGCTCCAGTATATTTATGTGGAGAGAAGTCTCCAGACTCGATCACACTCTCTGGAAATTTTTTCCTTGTGTGACTGCTCCCCAGCCACTCAGGCTGGCATCCGTGGTCACCAGGACCCAGTCCTGAATGCCGAATCTGCGGCCCTTTCATAGATGAGCACTCTGCAGCCACCGCAGAAGAAACACCCTTGTCCTTGGAGACAGGGTTATCCGCTGATGCATCTGAAGATGCGATCCGGACCATTTTTCCAGCAGATCCCACGTAAAGGTTCTTGCGTGAAATCTACCGAATGGGATCGCTTTGTAAGAAACCACCATTTTTCACAGGATCCTTGTGCAATGATGCACTGATACTTTTCCTGGTTTTAGGAGGTTCCTGACTAGCTCGGATAACTCCCTGGCTTTCTTCTCCGGGAGAAAACATCCTTTTCTGGACTGTGTCCAGAATCATCCCTAGGAACAGTAGACGTGTCGTCGGAAAAAACTGCGATTTTGGAATATTTAGAATCCACTCGTGCTGTCGTAGAACTACTTAAGATAGTGCTACTCCGACCTCCAACTGTTCTCTGGACCTTGCCCTTATCAGGAAAGCGTCCATATTTCTTTTAAGAAGAATCATCATTTCGGCCATTACCTTGGTAAAGACCCGGGGTGCCGTGGACAATCCAAACGGCAGCGTCTGAACTGATAGTGACAGTTCTGTACCACGAACCTGAGGTACCCTTGGTGAGAAGGGCAAATTTGGACATGTAGGTAAGCGTCCCTGATATCCAGTGACACCATATCGTCCCCTTCTTCCTGGTTCGCTATCACTGCTCTGAGTGACTCCATCTTGATTTGAACGCTTGTATGTAAGTGTTCAAATATTTCAGATCTCACCTAGCCGTCTGGCTTCAGTACCACAATATAGTGTGGAATAATACCCCTTCCCTTGTTGTAGAAGGGGTACTTTGATTATCACCTGCTGGGAATACAGCCTGTGAATTGTTCCCAATACTGCCTCCCTGTCGGAGGGAGACGTTGGTAAAGCAGACTTCAGGAACTTGTGAGGGGGAGACGTCTCGAATTTCCAATGTACACCTGGGATACTACCTGTAGGATCCAGGAGTCCACTTGTGAGTGAGCCCACTGCGTGCTGAAACTCTTGAGATGACCCCCTACCGCACCTGAGTCCGCTTGTACGGCCCCAGCGTCATGCTGCGGACTTGGCAGAAGCTGTGGAGGGCTTCTGTTCCTGGGAATGGGCTGCCTGCTGCAGTCTTCTTCCCTTTCCTCTACCCCTGGGCAGATATGACTGGCCCTTTTGCCCGCCTGCCCTTATGGGGACGAAAGGACTGAGACTGAAAAGACTGTGTCCTTTTCTGCTGAGATGTGACTTGGGGTAACAAAAGGTGGATTTTTCAGCTGTTGCCATGGCCACCAGGTCCGATGGACCGCCCCTTTATACGGCAATACTTCCATGTGCCGTCTGGAATCTGCATCACCTGACCACTGTCGTCTGGCAGATATGGACATCACATTTACTCTTGATGCCAGAATGCAAATATCCCTCTGCGCATCTCGCATATATAGAAATGCATCCTTAAAATGCTCTATAGTCAATAAAATCTTGTCCCTGTCAAGGGTATCAATATTTTCAGTCAGGAAATCCGACCAAGCCCCCTCAGCGCTGCACATCCAGGCTGAGGCGATTGCTGGTCGTAGTATAACACCAGTATATGTGTATATACTTTTAGGATATTTTTCAGCTTCCTATCAGCTGGCTCCTTGAGGGCTGCCGTATCTGGAGACGGTAACGCCACTTGTTTTTATAAGCGTGTGAGCGCCTTATTCACCCTAAGGTGTGTTTCCCAACTCGCCCTAACTTCTGGCGGGAAAGGGTATAGCGCCAATAATTTTCTATCGGAGGAAACCCACGTATCATCACACACTTCATTTAATTTATCTGATTCAGGAAAAACTACAAGTAGTTTATTCACACCCTACATAATACCCTTATTTGTGGTACTTGTAGTATCAGAAATATGTAACACCTCCTTCATTGCCCTTAACATGAAACGTGTGGCCCTAAAGGAAAATACGTTTGTTTCTTCACCGTCGACACTGGAGTCAGTGTCCGTGTCTGTGTCTGTGTCGACCAACTGAGGTAAATGGGCGTTTTTACAAGCCCCTGACGGTGTCTGAGACGCCTGGACAGGTACTAATTTGTTTGCCGGCCGTCTCATGTCGTCAACCGACCTTGCAGCGTGTTGACATTATCACGTAATTCCTAAATAAGCCATCCATTCCAGTGTCGACTCCCTAGAGAGTGACATCACCAATACAGGCAATTTGCTCCGCCTCCTCACCAACATCGTCCTCCTACATGTCGACACACACGTACCGACACACAGCACACACACAGGGAATGCTCTGACAGAGGACAGGACCCCACTAGCCCTTTGGGGAGACAGAGGGAGAGTTTGCCAGCACACACCAAAAACGCTATAATTATACAGGGACAACCCCTTATACAAGTGTTTTCCCTTATAGCATTTTTATATATGTAATCATATCGCCAAATAAGTGCCCCCCCTCTCTGTTTTAACCCTGTTTCTGTAGTGCAGTGCAGGGGAGAGCCTGGGAGCCTTCCTCACAGCCGAGCTGAGCAGGAAAATGGCGCCGTGTGCTGAGGAGAATAGGCCCCGCCCCCTTTTTGGCGGGCTCTTCTCCCGGAGTTTGTGAGATCTGGCAGGGGTTAAATACATCCATATAGCCTCAAGGGCTATATGTGATGTATTTTAGCCATAAAAAGGTATTATACATTGCTGCCCAGGGCGCCCCCCCCAGCGCCCTGCACCCTCAGTGACAGTTGGTGACTGTTGGTGAAGTGTGCTGACAACAATGGCGCACAGCTGCAGTGCTGTGCGCTACCTTATGAAGACTGAAAGTCTTCTGCCGCCTGTTTCTGGACCTCTGGACCTCTTCAACTTCGGCATCTGCAAGGGGGGTCGGCGGCACGGCTCCGGGACGAACCCCAGGGTGAGACCTGTGTTCCGACTCCCTCTGGAGCTAATGGTGTCCAGTAGCCTAAGAAGCAAATCCATCCTGCACGCAGGTGAGTTTTCTTCTCTCCCCTAAGTCCCTCGTAGCAGTGAGCCTGTTGCCAGCAGGACTCACTGAAAATAAAAAACCTAACTTAAACTTTTATTCTAAGCAGCTCAGGAGAGCCACCTAGATTGCACCCTTCTCGTCGGGCACAAAAATCTAACTGAGGCTTGGAGGAGGGTCATAGGGGGAGGAGCCAGTGCACACCACCTGATCCTAAAGCTTTTATTATTGTGCCCTGTCTCCTGCGGAGCCGCTATATCCCCATGGTCCTGACGGAGTCCCCAGCATCCACTAGGACGTCAGAGAAAGCACAAACAAAACTCTAAAAGCTGTGTGTGTAAATGCTAGGAGCTTAGGAAATAAAATCCCAGAACTAATTGCAATAATGACAAGGGATGATCTAGACATTGTGGCAATTTCAGAGTCATGGTACAATGAAAATCATGACTGGGACATAGCTGTACCGGGATATACTTTATTTAGAAAGGACAGAATTGGAAAAATCGGAGGAGGGGTAGCAATGTATGTAAAAAAAAAAGCATAAATGCTACATTAATTCAAAGTATTGAAGAAAAAACTGAGGCCCTTTGGGTGACCATAGAAACAGGGGAAAAGTCGATTATTCGTATTGGCGTGATATACAGGCCACCAGGTCAGGAAGAGGAACTTGACAAGAACCTATTGCAGGACATAACTAAAATGGCATTAAAAGGAGAGGTAATAATCATGGGAGACTTTAATCTTCCTGATGTAAACTGGGAGGTGTCTGTTGCTTGTTTCACTAGAAGTGGGGACATTTTAAATTCCCTTCAGGGAGCATCCCTCCACCAATTGGTGAAGGAACCCACTTGGAAAGACGCAATATTAGACTTAATACTTACAAATGGAGACAGAATATCGAACGTAAAAGTGGGTGAAAACCTGGGATCCAGTGATCATCAAGCAGTATGGTTCAGCATAAAGACAGAGACTGACTCATCCCATGCAAAAACAAAGGTGTTGGATTTTAGGAAGGCTGATTTTGTAGGGATGGGAAAATGTGTAAGCGATTCTTTGGCAGAGTGGAAGAACTTGGAAGCCGTGCAGGAGAGGTGGGAAATATTAAAATGTGCAATATTAAAGACAACAGACCTATGTATCAAAAGTGTTAGGAAAAACACAAGGAAAAGGAAGCCAGTGTGGTTTGCAAAAGAAGTAGCAAATATTGTGAAAGCAAAAGAGATGGCTTTTAGGAAATATATGCAGACACACAATAATGAAGACAAAGAGATATATCTTATTAGACAGAAGGAGACTAAGAAGGTAATCAGATGTGCAAAGGCACAAGCTGAGGAGAAAATGGCCCAGTCAGTGGGTAAAGGAGGCAAAACCTTTTTTAGGTATATAAGCGAAAGGAGAAAAACAAAAGGCAGAATAATAAAAGTAAAGACAGACACTGGGAGTCTTGTTGAGGGAGACAATTTATGACACAAGTACATTTACAGAGGAGAAGGTCCTAACAGAACTCTCAAAGCTGAAAGTGGACAAATCTATGGGGCCAGATGGGATACATCCAAGGATACTAAAATAACTTAAAGAGGTGCTGGTAGCACCATTGACAGAATTATTAAACCAGTCATTAGCTACAGGAGTAATTCCAGAGGACTGGAAAAGAGCAAACGTAGTCCCACTGCACAAAAGTAGAAGCAAGGAAGAGGCAAACAACTACAGACCAGTGAGTCTTACATCAGTAGTAGGGAAATTGATGGAAACACTCTTAAAAGAAAGAGTTGTAGATGATCTAAAATCCGGCAATTTACAGGATCCCAAACAGCATGGATTTACTGGGGAGAGATCATGTCAAACAAATCTTATTGACTTTTTTGACTGTGTGACTAAAGTGATGGATAAAGGTGGAGCCATGGATATAGCTTATCTAGACTTTAGTAAGGCCTTTGACACTGTTCCACATCGCAGACTGCTAAATAAACTTGAAAGTTTGGGATTGGATATTAGGATTATTGAATGGATAGATCTTGGTTGAAGGATAGAAAACAGAGAGTTGTGGTAAATGGAGTGCATTCACAGGAGGGAAATGTTACCAGTGGAGTACCCCAGGGATCTGTACTTGGACCAGTGCTTTTTAATATCTTTATTGGTGACATTGCAAATGGCATTAAAGGGAAAGTATGCCTTCTTGCAGATGACACAAAGGTATGCAACAGGGTAGACACACCAGGTGGGGTAAAACAAATGACTGAGGATCTAGGTAGACTAGAGGAATGGTCAAGAGTGTGGCAATTACAGGTTAATGCCAAAAAATGCAAAATCATGCACTTAGGTCTCAAAAATCCAAAGGCTAAATGTAGTATTAATGGCACTATACTGGAAACTACTGAGGAGGAAAGGGATCTAGGAGTCACTATTTCAGATTACTTAAAGGCAGGTAAGCAATGTAACAAAGCAATGAGGAAGGCTAGTCGGATGCTTGGCTGCATTGGGAGAGGAATCAGCAGCAGAAAGAAAGAAGTAATAATAATGCCACTGTATAGGTCATTGGTACGGTCTCATCTAGAATACTGTGTTCAATTCTGGAGGAAATATCTTCAAAAGGATATTAATACATTAGAAACTGTACAAAGAAAGGCAACTAAAATGGTGCATGGCTTACATCACAAAACATACCCAGAAAGACTAAGAAATCTCAATATGTATAGTTTGGAGCAGAGAAGGGAAAGGGGTGACATGATAGAACTTTCAAATATATCAAGGGTTTTAACAAAGTCCAGGAGGGAAACATTCTCCAAATGAAGATAAGCAATAGGACATGAGGACATGCACTGAGACTGGAGGGGGGGAGGTTCAGGGGAAATTTGCGGAAAAATTACTTCACAGAAAGGGTAGTGGACAAGTGGAATGGCCTCCCATCAGAGGTGGTAGAGGCTAAGACAGTAGAGCAATTTAAACATGCATGGGATAGACATAAGGATATCCTTACAAAGAAATAAGGATCAAATAAGGTTAGAGATAAAAATAATGTTAAAAAAAAAGGGGGGCAGACTAGATGGGCCAAGTGGTTCTTATCTGCCGACAAATTCTATGTTTCTATGTTTCTATGGTATTCATATATGATAATTAGCAGATGCAGTACAGCTTGCTGGTAATTGTTGTCCCACTAGTCAGTCATACCTATAGCTAAGCATTCATGGTATTTATATATTATAATTAGCAGATGCAGTACAGCTTGCTGGTAATTGTTCAAGGGTCGCATCACGGCAGGCCGCCCAAGAAGGTCCAACAGACCGAGTAGAATGGGCCTTAATGGTAGCAGGAGCTGCAAGACCAGCCTGTACATAAGTATGTGCAATCACCATTCTAATCCATCTGGCCAAGGTCTGCTTGTTAGCAGGCCAGCCACGTTTGTAAAAACCAAACAGTACGAAGAGAGATTCAGACTTCCGAATGGAAGCAGTTCTCTTCACATAGGTACGGAGAGCCCGTACCACATCCAAAGACCGCTCTCCAGAAGACAACTCCAGAGAATTAAAGGCAGGAACCACAATCTCCTGGTTAAGGTGGAAGGAAGACACCACCTTAGGTAGATAACCAGGGCGTGTTCTAAGAACTGCCCGATCACGGTGAAAAATCAGATAGGGGGACTTACAGTACAAGGCACCCAGGTCTGAAATGCATCTAGCAGAGGCAATGGCTAGCAGAAACAAGACGTTAAGGGAAAGCCACTTAAGATCTCCGGTAGCAAGGGGTTCAAATGGAAATTCTTGCAAGGCCTCCAAGACCACCTACAAATCCCAAGGGGCCACAGGTGGGACATAAGGAGGCTGAATGCGCAACACACTCTAAGTGAAGGTATGAACATCAGGCAGAGATGCAATTTTTCTCTGAAACCATACCGACAAGGCAGAAATATGATCCTTGAGGGAGGCTAGATGAAGACCTAAGTCCAGGCCTTGCTGTAGAGAATCCAAAAGCTTGGTTGTACTAAACTTGTAAGCATCATGATTGTTATTTGCACACCAAGCAAAGTAAGAATTCCAGACCCTATGGTAAATCCTAGCAGAAGCCGGCTTACGGGCCTTCAGCATAGTTTGAATGACCGCCTCCGAAAAACCTTTTTCAAGAGCCACTCCGTCAAAGCCAGTCGTGCCAGATCCTGGTAGACACAAGGGCCCTGAACGAGGAGGTCTGGTCGTTGTGAAAGTAGAAGGGGACGCCCTAGCAAAAGGCCCTGGAGGTCTGTGAATCAATGCCGTCTGGGCCACGCGGGAGCAATCAGAAGTAGTATGCTGCCTTCTTGTTTGAACTTCCTTATCACTCTGGGCAGTAGAGACACTGGAGGGAACACATATGGCAACCGAAAGTTCCACGGGATTGCCAGTGCATCCACGAACGCTGCTTGAGGATCCCTTGTTCTTGCTCCAAAGACCGGAACCTTGTGGTTGTGTCGAGACGCCATCAGATCTACATCCGGAGTGCCCCACTTGTCCACGAGGAGTTGAAATACTTCTGGATGGAGGCTCCACTCCCTGGCGTGCACGTCCTGATGACTGAGAAAGTCCGCTTCCCAATTGAGGACCCCCGGAATGAACACCGCCGATATGGCTGGTAGATGGCGTTCCGCCCATTGAAAAATCCTTGATACTTCCCTCATTGCCATTCGGCTTCGAGTGCCGCCTTGATGATTTATGTACGCCACTGTGGTGGCGTTGTCCGACTGTACCTGAACAGGTCTGTTTTGAATTAGATGCTGGGCCAGGTTCAGCGCGTTGAACACCGCCCGCAGTTCCAGAATGTTTATTGGGAGGTGAGATTCCTCCTTGATCCCCCGACCCTGAAGGGATTGTTGCTCCAACACCGCACCCCAGCCTCTCAGACTGGCATCCGTCGTCAGAAGGACCCAGTTGGAGATTCAGAAGGGACGACCCCCGATCAAATGTCGGTCCTGCAGCCACCAGCTCAGTGACAGACAGACCTCCGGAGACAAGGAGATCATGTGAGACCTGATCTGGTGAGGCAGGCCATCCCATTTGGCAAGAGTCAGTTTCTGCAGAGGGCGTGAATGGAATTGAGCGTACTCTACCATGTCGAAAGCCGACACCACGAGACCTAGCACTTGCATCGCCGAATGTATTGACACTTGCGGACGAAATAGGAAGTATCGAATCTTGTCCTGAAGCTTCAGGACCTTCTCCTGAGACAAGAACAACCGCTGGTTGTGGGTGTTCAACAACGCTCCCAGGTGCACCATGCTCTGCGCAGGGACCAGGGAAGATTTCTTCCAGTTGATGAGCCACCCGTGGGCTTTTAGAAACTGGATAGTCAGATCCGGATGGCGTAGGAGAACCTCTGTGGAATTTGCCAGGATCAACAAGTCGTCCAGATACGGTAGGATCCTGACCCCTTGACGGCGGAGTACAGCCGTCATTACCGCCATGACCTTGGTGAAGACTCGCGGAGCCGTGGTCAAGCCAAAAGATAACGCCTGAAACTGGTAATGGAGGTTGCCCACAGCAAACCTCAGGTACTGCTGATGCGACGTTGCAATAGGAATATGCAGGTAAGCATCCTGTATGTCCAGGGAGACCTATATCCCCAGGTTCCAAGGCCAGAACAATAGAGCGAAGGGTTTCCATACGAAACCTGGAAACCCTGACAAATTTGTTTAAGGACTTGAGGTTGAGAATGGGCCGGGAAGACCCATTCGGTTTTGGGACTAGGAACAGCGGTGAATAGTACCCCTTGCCTCCCTGAGCCAGCGACACCTGTACTACAACTCCTGTGTCCAGGAGGGACTGTACCACCGAATGAATGGTTTTTGCCCTCACCTGATCCGAAGGGACGTCTGTCAGGCAAAATCGATGAGGGGGACGTTTCTTGAAGGATACGGTGTAACCTTGAGTGACGACTTCCCATACCCAGGCATTGGAAGTTGACTTCAACCATTTCTGGGTAAACTCTAGAAGTCGGCCCCCCACCTTGGGATCCCCCAAGGGGAGGCCCGCCTCGTCATGCGGCAGGCTTGTCAGTTTTGGAAGCAGGCTGACGGGCATCCCAGGCCCGTTTGGGTTTGGGCTTAGTAGGTTTGGAAGTGCGTCCGTATTTCGGGTACGCCTGACTTTTTGCTTTTCCCAGAGGACAAAAGGAACGAGAGGAAGTACTCTTAGCCTTCGGCGCTGAAGGAGCAGTACTAGGCAGACATGCTGTTTTAGCGAAGCTAAATCAGCCACTATCTTGTTGAAGTCTTCTCCAAAAAGAATGTCTCCCTTAAAAGAGAGCACCTCCAGGGTTTTATTGGAGTCCAGATCAACGGACCAGGACCGCAACCAAAGAATCCGGCGAGCCAGGATAAATGTAGTAGAAGCCTTGGCCGCCAAAATACCGGCATAAGAAGCCGCCTCTTTCACATAATGTGAAGCTGTGACAATATACGACAGGCATTTTCTAGCGTGATCAGAAGCATTGGATGGCAACTCTGCCTCCAACTCCTGGGCCCACGCCTCTCTGGCCTCTGCAGCCCAAGTTGCTGCAATAGTGGGCCTATGCGCAGCACCAGATAGTGTGTAAATTGCCTTTAAACAACCCTCCACACGCTTATCCGTCGGTTCCTTCAGAGATGTGACAGTAGTCACAGGCAGAGCTGAGGATACTACCAGCCGCGCCACTTGCGAATCCACTGGCGGGGGTGTTTCCCAATTTTTACTTAGTTCCGCAGCAAGAGGATAGCGAGCCAGCATCTTCTTGTGAGGTGTGAATTTCTTACCTGGAGTTTCCCAGAATTCCTGACGTATGTCCACTAAGTGGTCAGAGTGAGGTAAAACTTGCTTAACCACTTTCTTACATTTGAACCTGTACGGTTTCTTCGGAACGGCATCAGGCTCTGTATCATCAGTGATCTGAAGAATCATCCTGATCGCCTCCAACAAGTCAGAAACATCTACCTGCGAACTAGCCTCCCCATCAGAACTATTAGGATCAGAATCTGAGGGGTCAGTATAAACACCATCCTCATCAGATGAGGTGTCTGGGACAGTGGTAGACTGTGAGGAACTAATGGCCCATTTGGATGACCCCTTGGTCTTAGGCGGGTGAGAGTCAGATTTCTTTTTAGACAGTGGTTGGTTTAAATGCTGTTACTGACTGGAGATTTGATCTGCCCAGGGCGGATTAACTGCAGGGACCATAATCTGTTGTACCGGCACAGGTGGTCCCATAGGGGGCGTAAGTTTAGTTAAATGCGTAGTTAATATAGAGGAAAATGTAGCCCAAGGTGGGTCATTTTGAACCCCCGTTGCCACTATTCCACTGGGGGGTAGGGAACCCCCAGAACATGAACTCTCTGCTGCCAAGTTTTCCTCAAACATGCCTGTAGCGTCACCTCCACACACTGTGGGATCAGCTCCAGCTCTGTTGCCCCCTGTAGCTGACATAGCTAAAAGCACAATCTCAGGCAACACAGTAAAATATCAGCAGCAATATACCTGACAAGCACCCCCTGTGCAGCTTACATATTCCGCAAACAGGGAATTCAAGAGGTATATGGTGACTAAAGATCACAAAGAAACATACACAATGAGTATACAGTATCTTGTGAGACGCCTATAACAGATAATAAACCTGACGCACTGAGCCCCCTCAGGTCATAGAATCTAGGGATAGCAATCTGAGTGAGAGACACGAAATGGAGGTCACACAGCAGTTACATGCACACACATATAGTCACAATGAACAATGCAGAAATTATGACATGCAATAAAGCTGCAGTGGACTAGCAATACAAAGTAATACTCAGTATAGCTATATAATTAGTAGATATATCAATGCACAGTAAAGACTGGATGTATATCACAGGGTACTTGTACTATATAACCCTGACCAAATACACTGTTTCTTAACTAACACTGTCAACAGACATGTAGAATACTTAAGTGTCTTGTAAAATGCACAGCGCTGACATGCAGGCTACAATACAAAGGATGATTTGCCCAAACAGTCCGAGGAACAGTGCTGCTCTGTGTAATGGAGCCCAAACACTGACTGGGAGTGTGGGAGAGCGATATATGCAGCTCCAGGGCGGGAACATTACTGTAAAGAGCGCCCTGGGGCTGGGGGAGGGGCTACAGGTCCAAGCCTTATCCCCCTGCTGGACCTCACCACTGGTACTTTGGGCTGTAATAAAAACTTTTATGAGGAAAAAACCGACCTGTGCCCTTGCCCTGGTGGTTTAGTGGAGTCTCTGCCCAACCACAGTGTCCACGCCAGCTCACGCGGCCCGCCTCTCACCGGCTGCACCGGACCACGATTTCAGTGGGACCCGTCTAGGGGACCCACTTACCTCCTCCGTGAGTGTGGCCACGCGATCCAGGAGAACTTCGGCGAGTGTGTGACTAACGGGGAGCAAACCGGAGCCTCCACTGTAAGTACCCGGCAACTAGGGCGCAGGAGTATACAGCGCCGCTGGGGGAGGTGATGGAGCTGCAGCAGGAGATGTCTGACTGACATCTATCACTGCTGCAGCCCTTGAAGTCTTCTATCTTCGCTTAGAAAAGCTCTCTCAGGGCTGCTGGAACAGCCCACCTGTTGTATGCCTGCTTACTGCATGGCACCAACTACAAAACTGAGCTCCTGAGCACGGAGGCGGGGTTATAGAGGAGGCGGCGCTATGCATCTTGGGAACAGTCAAAGCTTTGAGCCTGTTGGTGCCTCGGATCAAGATCCTACTCTACACCCCGATGTTATTCCCTGTGGAGCAGAAATGCAAGGTTGGTTTGATCAATTAGAATCATTTTTATTTTGTATTTGCAAAGAGATAGTGTGTCATGCCAAGGGCCATAGATTGTGTTGGGACCACTGGGCCCAAGTTCATAACATGGGACCCCCTGGCCTGGCATAACTGAAGTGCCTAAATGAGGCTGAAGTTAGCTTCTTAATCGGCCAGCTTCTTATTCACTTCTTATTCGAGCTACAGCTTCTTATACAGATCATTCAGTTTTGCAAGGGTTAATGAGTCTTGGGCAACAAATTTGACACCTGAAATCAACAGAGGAGGGTCCCTTTCATATGACCCACATGTATTTTGCCTTGTCCAACACTGGTTTGGGCATGAAATACGCTGGCAAAGTTGGAACATACACTATAATTTCTCATACGTCCTAGAGGATGCTGGGGTCCACTTCAGTACCATGGGGTATAGACGGTTCCGCAGGAGCCATGGGCACTTTAAGACTTTTTCAGAGTGTGAATTGGCTCCTCCCTCTATGCCCCTCCTCCAGACCTCAGTTTAGAAACTGTTCCCAGGCAGACTGGTCGCACTCTAGTGGAGCTCTACTGAGTTTCACTAAAAAAGACTTTATGTTAGGTTTTTTTATTTTCAGGGAGGCTGCTGGCAACTGGGACTTAGGGGGAAGAAGTAGGAACCAACTTCCTGAATAGGTTCATGGCTCTGCTTCTTGCTGACGGGACACCATTAGCTCCTGATTGGTACTGAACACTAGCTGCGGCTATGCGCTCACTCCCACAGCACGCCGTCACCCCCCTTACAGAGCCAGAAGTCAGAAGACAGGTGAGTGTACAGAAGAGAGGATCTTCAGTCATCGTGATGGCTAAAAGGTACCGTGCAGCGGGCAGGAAAGCTGCGTGATCATGCTACCCATTACACAGGCACAGCAGGGTGCGGGGGGGGGGGGGGGGGGCACCCTGGGCAGCATGAAACCTACTCAAAACTGGCTAAAAGGGGACATAAGATGCTGAGATGCTGAGGCACGGTCCTAGCCCCCGCCACTATAAATAATAGTGTGGAAAATTCTGAGGAGAAACGCACCATTACGGGGACGGGGCTTCCTCCTCAGTCAGCCAGCACACTGCTCAGCACCATTTTCTCCAAGGCAGGCTGCAGGGGAAGAAACGCTGGTCCTCCTCCACTTCTGAAACAAGTATCAGGGTGACAAAAGGGGGGGGGGGGGCAGAGTGTATTGGTGCTCAATTAATAACAATTTGGCAGTGTAATAAGCGCTAGAAGTCTCTGTGGACATTTTACATGCACAGGGATTTTAGTCACTGGCGCTGGGATGTGAACTGGCAAGTCTTTCTGTGTCCTTCTGACAGATTTTACTGTGGGTCTGTCCCCTATAAGTCCCGGAGTGTCTGTGGTGTGTTTGTGCACGTGTGTGACATGTCTGGGGCAGGGAACTCTTCCCCTGAGGGAGCCATTTTAGGGACACAGAGTTGTAATGTGGTGGTGCTGCCGTCACACCATGAGGCTGAATGGATGAAAGAATTACGTGATAGTGTGAATCATATCAGTAAGAGATTGGATAAGTCTCGTGCAGAAACCTGGAGAAAATCCGTGGAAGATGTGATTTTTAGTGGTTCTGTTTTTTCATCCACAGGGGATCCCTCTGGGTCACATAAAAGGTCATTTGCACAAATAGTACATACTGATACCGACACGGACTCTGATTCCTACGTCGACACTAGTGATTCCAGGGAAATAGATCCAAAATTGGCAAAAAAAATGTCAAAACATGATTGTGGCTATTAAGGAGGTATTAGAAGTTACAGAGCCCCCTCCTTTACCTCAGGAGAAGGCTTACTTTTGTAAAGAAAAGAAACTGAAGGTAACTTTTCCTACGTCTCATGAACTGAACAGTTTATTTGAGGGACTCTGGGCAAACCCTGAAAAACGAGTTTTATGGTAAGAACTTACCTTTGTTAAAACTCTTTCTGCGAGGTACACTGGGCTCCACAAGTCTGGACAATGGGGTGTAGAGTAGGATCTTGATCCGAGGCACCAACAGACTCAAAGCTTTGACTGTTCCCAGAATGCAGAGCGCCGCCTCCTATATCACCCCGCCTCCCAGCACAGGAGCTCAGTTTTAGTTAACCAGCCCAATGCAGTAGCAGGAAAAGAGACGACAACGGTTAGTAGCCACATATACCACACTCTCATGACAAGAGAAGTGTCAGCGGCTAATGCCATATCAACCCAAAGAAGCTAAGTGCGTCAGGGTGGGCGCCTTGTGGAGCCCAGTGTACCTCTCAGAAAGAGTTTTAACAAAGGTAAGTTCTTACCATAAAACTTGTTTTCTGCTGCGGGGTACACTGGGCTCCACAAGTCTGGACAATGGGGATGTCCTAAAGCAGTTCCTTATGGGAGGGGATGCACTGTAGCGGGCACAAGAACCCGGCGTCCAAAGGAAGCATACTGGGAAGCGGCAGTATCGAAGGCATAGAACCTTATGAACATGTTCCCGGAGGACCACGTAGCCGCCTTGCACAATTGATCAAGGGTTGCACCACGGTGGGCCGCCCAAGAAGGTCCAACAGACCGAGTAGAATGGGCCTTAATGTGAGCAGGCGCTGACAGACCAGTCTTCACATAAGCATGTGCAATCACCATCCTAATCCATCTGGCCAGGGTCTGCTTGTGAGCAGGCCAGACACGTTTGTGAAATCCAAACAAAACAAAGAGAGAATCAGATTTCCGAATAGAAGCAGTTCTCTTCACATAGATACGGAGAGCCCGTACCACATCCAAAGACAGCTCTTTGGGAGACAAATCAGGAGAGACAAAGGCTGGAACCACAATCTCCTGATTAATGTGGAACGAAGAAACCACCTTAGGTAAATATCCGGGACGAGTCCTAAGAACCGCCCGGTCACGGTGAAAAATCAGATGTGGGGAACTACAAGACAGGGCACCCAGATCCGACACTCTTCTAGCAGAGGCAATAGCCAGCAAGAACACCACCTCAAGGGAAAGCCACTTAAGGTCAGCTGAACCAAGAGGTTCAAATGGAGGCTCCTGCAATGCCTCCAAAACCACCGACAAGTCCCAAGGAGCCACAGGCGGGACATAGGGAGGTTGGATACGCAACACACCCTGAGTGAAAGTATGAACATCAGGTAAAGTCGCAGTTTTTCTCTGAAACCACACCGACAAGGCAAAAATATGAACCTTGGGGGAGGCCAGACACAGGCTTAAATCTAGGCCCTGCTGCAGAAAAGCCAAAAGTTTGGCTGTACTAAACTTGGAAGCGTCATAATTGTTAGATGCGCACCAAAGTATGAATGCCAGACCCTATGGTAAATCCGAGCAGAAGCCGGTTTCCGGGCCCGCTACATAGTTTTAATTAGTGATGAGCGGATTCGGTTTCTCGGAAACCGAACCCCCCCGAACTTCACCTTGTTTACACGGGTCCGAGGCAGGTTCGAACCTTCCCGTCTTGCTCGGCTAACCCGAGCGCGCCCGAACGTCATCATCCCGCTGTCGGATTCTCGCGAGATTCGGATTCTATATAAGCAGCCGCGCGTCGCCGCCATTTTCTCACTCTTGCATTGGAGATGATAGGGAGAGGACGTGGCTGGCGTCCTCTCCGTTTATTGTAGAAGACAGTTGATTGGTTGTTTATTGCTTAATTGTGGGGAGGATTGGGGAGCAGCTGTTAGGAGTACAGTGCAGAGTTTTGCTGATAAGTGACCACCAGTTTTTATCCGTTCTCTGCCTGAAAAAAACGCTCCATACCATATCTGTGCTCAGTGTGCTGCATAATATATCTGTGCTGAGTGCTCACACTGCTTAATTGTGGAGACTGGGGAGCAGCTATAGCATGAGTACAGTGCAGAGTTTTGCTGACAGTGACCACCAGTATACGTTGTCTGCCTGAAAAACACTCCATATCTGTGCTCAGTGTGCTGCTTTATTGTGGGGACTGGGGACCACCAGTATAATTAATATTATATAGGAGGAGTACAGTGCAGAGTGCACTGCTGTACCTACCTCTGTGTCGTCATCCATTAAGTATACTATCCATCTACATTCTATACCTGTGGTGCATTTTAGTTTTGCAGTTTGCTGACAGTGTCCACCAGTATACTATATATAGCAGTACGGTAGGCCACTGCTGTACCTACCTCTGTGTCGTCACTCGTCATCCATTTAGTATACTATCCATCTACATTCTATACCTGTGGTGCATTTTAGTTTTGCAGTTTGCTGACAGTGTCCACCAGTATACTATATATAGCAGTACGGTAGGCCACTGCTGTGTACCTACCTCTGTGTCGTCACTCGTCATCCATTAAGTATACTATCCATCTACATTCTATACCTGTGGTGCATTTTAGTTTTGCAGTTTGCTGACAGTGTCCACCAATATACTATATATAGTAGTACGGTAGGCCACTGCTGTACCTACCTCTGTGTCGTCACTCGTCATCCATTAAGTATACTATCCATCTACATTCTATACCTGTGGTGCATTTTAGTTTTGCAGTTTGCTGACAGTGTCCACCAGTATACTATATATAGCAGTACGGTAGGCCACTGCTGTGTACCTACCTCTGTGTCGTCACTCGTCATCCATTAAGTATACTATCCATCTACATTCTATACCTGTGGTGCATTTTAGTTTTGCAGTTTGCTGACAGTGTCCACCAGTATACTATATATAACAGTACGGTAGGCCACTGCTGTACCTACCTCTGTGTCGTCACTCGTCATCCATTAAGTATACTATTCATCTACATTCTATACCTGTGGTGCATTTTAGTTTTGCAGTTTGCTGACAGTGTCCACCAGTATACTATATATAGCAGTACGGTAGGCCACTGCTGTACCTACCTCTGTGTCGTCACTCGTCATCCATTAAGTATACTATCCATCTACATTCTATACCTGTGGTGCATTTTAGTTTTGCAGTTTGCTGACAGTGTCCACCAGTATACTATATATAGCAGTACGGTAGGCCACTGCTGTGTACCTACCTCTGTGTCGTCACTCGCCATCCATTATGTATACTATCCATCTACATTCTATACCTGTGGTGCATTTTAGTTTTGCAGTTTGCTGACAGTGTCCACCAGTATACTATATATAGCAGTACGGTAGGCCACTGCTGTACCTACCTCTGTGTCGTCACTCGTCATCCATTAAGTATACTATCCATCTACATTCTATACCTGTGGTGCATTATAGTTTTGCAGTTTGCTGACAGTGTCCACCAGTATACTATATATAGCAGTACGGTAGGCCACTGCTGTACCTACCTCTGTGTCGTCACTCGTCATCCATTAAGTATACTATCCATCTACATTCTATACCTGTGGTGCATTTTAGTTTTGCAGTTTGCTGACAGTGTCCACCAGTATACTATATATAGCAGTACGGTAGGCCACTGCTGTACCTACCTCTGTGCCGTCACTCGTCATCCATTAAGTATACTATCCATCTACATTCTATACCTGTGGTGCATTTTAGTTTTGCAGTTTGCTGACAGTGTCCACCAGTATACTATATATAGCAGTACGGTAGGCCACTGCTGTACCTACCTCTGTGTCGTCACTCATCATCCATTAAGTATACTATCCATCTACATTCTATACCTGTGGTGAATTTTAGTTTTGCAGTTTGCTGACAGTGTCCACCAGTATACTATATATAGCAGTACGGTAGGCCACTGCTGTGTACCTACCTCTGGGTCGTCACTCGTCATCCATTAAGTATACTATCCATCTACATTCTATACCTGTGGTGCATTTTAGTTTTGCAGTTTGCTGACAGTGTCCACCAGTATACTATATATAGCAGTATGGTAGGCCACTGCTGTGTACCTACCTCTGTGTCGTCACTCATCATCCATTAAGTATACTATCCATCTACATTCTATACCTGTGGTGCATTTTAGTTTTGCAGTTTGCTGACAGTGTCCACCAGTATACTATATATAGCAGTACGGTAGGCCACTGCTGTACCTACCTCTGTGTCGTCACTCATCATCCATTAAGTATACTATCCATCTACATTCTATACCTGTGGTGCATTTTAGTTTTGCAGTTTGCTGACAGTGTCCACCAGTATACTATATATAGCAGTACGGTAGGCCACTGCTGTACCTACCTCTGTGTCATCACTTGTCATCCATTAAGTATACTATCCATCTACATTCTATACCTGTGGTGCATTTTAGTTTTGCAGTTTGCTGACAGTGTCCACCAGTATACTATATATAGCAGTACGGTAGGCCACTGCTGTGTACCTCCCTCTGTGTCGTCACTCGTCATCCATTAAGTATACTATCCATCTACATTCTATACCTGTGGTGCATTTTAGTTTTGCAGTTTGCTGACAGTGTCCACCAGTATACTATATATAGCAGTACGGTAGGCCACTGCTGTACCTACCTCTGTGTCGTCACTCGTCATCCATTAAGTATACTATCCATCTACATTCTATACCTGTGGTGCATTTTAGATCTGCGCAGTAAATATAGTAGTAGGCCATTGCTATTGATACTGGCATATAATTCCACACATTAAAAAATGGAGAACAAAAATGTGGAGATTAAAATAGGGAAAGATCAAGATCCACTTCCACCTCGTGCTGAAGCTGCTGCCACTAGTCATGGCCGAGACGATGAAATGCCATCAACGTCGTCTGCCAAGGCAGATGCCCAATGTCATAGTAGAGAGCATGTAAAGTCCAAAACACAAAAGTTCAGTAAAATGACCCAAAAATCAAAATTAAAAGCGTCTGAGGAGAAGCGTAAACTTGCCAATATGCCATTTACGACACGGAGTGGCAAGGAACGGCTGAGGCCCTGGCCTATGTTCATGGCTAGTGGTTCAGCTTCACATGAGGATGGAAGCGCTCATCCTCTCGCTAGAAAAAAGAAAAGACTTAAGCTGGCAAAAGCACAGCAAAGAACTGTGCGTTCTTCTAAATCACAAATCCCCAAGGAGAGTCCAATTGTGTCGGTTGCGATGCCTGACCTTCCCAACACTGGACGGGAAGAGCTTGCGCCTTCCACCATTTGCACGCCCCCCTGCAAGTGCTGGAAGGAGCACCCGCAGTCCAGTTCCTGATAGTCAAATTGAAGATGTCACTGTTGAAGTACACCAGGATGAGGATATGGGTGTTGCTGGCGCTGGGGAGGAAATTGACAAGGAGGATTCTGATGGTGAGGTGGTTTGTTTAAGTCAGGCACCCGGGGAGACACCTGTTGTCCGTGGGAGGAATATGGCCATTGACATGCCTGGTCAAAATACAAAAAAAATCAGCTCTTCGGTGTGGAATTATTTCAACACAAATGCGGACAACAGGTGTCAAGCCGTGTGTTGCCTTTGTCAAGCTGTAATAAGTAGGGGTAAGGACGTTAACCACCTCGGAACATCCTACCTTATACGTCACCTGCAGCGCATTCATCATAAGTCAGTGACAAGTTCAAAAACTTTGGGTGACAGCGGAAGCAGTCCACTGACCACTAAATCCCTTCCTCTTGTAACCAAGCTCCTGCAAACCACACCACCAACTCCCTCAGTGTCAATTTCCTCCTTACCCAGGAAAGCCAATAGTCCTGCAGGCCATGTCACTGGCAAGTCTGACGAGTCCTCTCCTGCCTGGGATTCCTCCGATGCATCCTTGAGTGTAACGCCTACTGCTGCTGGCGCTGCTGTTGTTGCTGCTGGGAGTCGATCGTCATCCCAGAGGGGAAGTCGGAAGCCCACTTGTACTACTTCCAGTAAGCAATTGACTGTCCAACAGTCCTTTGCGAGGAAGATGAAATATCACAGCAGTCATCCTGCTGCAAAGCAGATAACTCAGGCCTTGGCAGCCTGGGCGGTGAGAAACGTGGTTCCGGTATCCATCGTTAATTCAGAGGCAACTATAGACTTGATTGAGGTACTGTGTCCCCGGTACCAAATACCATCTAGGTTCCATTTCTCTAGGCAGGCGATACCGAAAATGTACACAGACCTCAGAAAAAGACTCACCAGTGTCCTAAAAAATGCAGTTGTACCCAATGTCCACTTAACCACGGACATGTGGACAAGTGGAGCAGGGCAGACTCAGGACTATATGACTGTGACAGCCCACTGGGTAGATGTATTGCCTCCCGAAGCAAGAACAGCAGCGGCGACACCAGTAGCAGCATCTCGCAAACGCCAACTCGTTCCTAGGCAGGCTACGCTTTGTATCACTGCTTTCCAGAATAGGCACACAGCTGACAACCTCTTACGGCAACTGAGGAAGATCATCGCAAAATGGCTTACCCCAATTGGACTCTCCTGGGGATTTGTGACATCGGACAACGCCAGCAATATTGTGCGTGCATTACATCTGGGCAAATTCCATCACGTCCCATGTTTTGCACATACCTTGAATTTGGTGGTGCAGAATTATTTAAAAAACGACAGGGGCGTGCAAGAGATGCTGTCGGTGGCCCGAAGAATTGCGGGCCACTTTCGACATTCAGGCACCGTGTACAGAAGACTGGAACACCACCAAACATTCCTGAACCTGCCCTGCCATCATCTGAAGCAAGAGGTGGTAACGAGGTGGAATTCAACCCTCTATATGCTTCAGAGGATGGAGGAGCAGCAAAAGGCCATTCAAGCCTATACATCTGGACACGATATAGGCAAAAGAGGTGGAATGCACCTGACTCAAGCGCAGTGGAGAATGATTTCAACGTTGTGCAAGGTTCTGCAACCCTTTGAACTTGCCACACGTGAAGTCAGTTCAGACACTGCCAGCCTGAGTCAGGTCATTCCCCTCATCAGGCTTTTGCAGAAGAAGCTGGAGACATTGAAGGAGGAGCTAAAACAGAGCGATTCCGCTAGGCATGTGGGACTTGTGGATGGAGCCCTTAATTCGCTTAACCAGGATTCACGGGCGGTCAATCTGTTGAAATCAGAGCACTACATTTTGGCCACCGTGCTCGATCCTAGATTTAAAACCTACGTTGTATCTCTCTTTCCGGCAGACACAAGTCTGCGGAGGTTCAAAGATCTGCTGGTGAGAAAATTGTCAAGTCAAGCGGAACGTGACCCGTCACCATCTCCTCCTTCACATTCTCCCGCAACTGGGGGTGCGAGGAAAAGGCTAAGAATTCCGAGCCCACCCACTGGCGGTGATGCAGGGCAATCTGGAGCGAGTGCTGACATCTGGTCCAGACTGAAGGACCTGCCAACGATTACTGACATGTCGTCTACTGTCACTGCATATGATTCTGTCACCATTGAAAGAATGGTGGAGGATTATATTAGTGACCGCATCCAAGTAGGCACGTCAGACAGTCCGTACGTATACTGGCAGGAAAAAGAGACAATTTGGAGGCCCTTGCACAAACTGGCTTTATTCTACCTAAGTTGCCCTCCCTCCAGTGTGTACTCCGAAAGAGTGTTTAGTGCAGCCGCTCACCTTGTCAGCAATCGGCGTACGAGGTTACTTCCAGAAAATGTGGAGAAGATGATGTTCATTAAAATTAATTATAATCAATTCCTCCGTGGAGACATTCACCAGCAGCAATTGCCTCCAAAAAGTACACGGGGACCTGAGATGGTGGATTCCAGTGGGGACGAATTAATAATCTGTGAGGAGGGGGATGTACACAGTGAAAGGGGTGAGGAATCGGAGGATGATGATGAGGTGGACATCTTGCCTCTGTAGAGTCAGTTTGTGCAAGGAGAGATTGATTGCTTCTTTTTTGGTGGGGGCCCAAACCAACCAGTCATTTCAGTCACAGTCGTGTGGCAGACCCTGTCACTGAAATGATGGGTTCGTTAAAGTGTGCATGTCCTGTTTATACAACATAAGGGTGGGTGGGAGGGCCCAAGGACAATTCCATCTTGCACCTCTTTTTTCTTTCATTTTTCTTTGCATCATGTGCTGTTTGGGGACTATTTTTTTGAAGGGCCACCCTGCCTGAAACTGCAGTGCCACTCCTAGATGGGCCAGGTGTTTGTGTCGGCCACTTGTGTCGCTTAGCTTAGTCACACAGCGACCTTGGTGCGCCTCTTTTTTTCTTTGCATCATGTGCTGTTTGGGGACTATTTTTTTGAAGGGCCATCCTGCCTGACACTGCAGTGCCACTCCTAGATGGGCCAGGTGTTTGTGTCGGCCACTTGTGTCGCTTAGCTTAGTCACACAGCGACCTTGGTGCGCCTCTTTTTTTCTTTGCATCATGTGCTGTTTGGGGACAATTTTTTTGAAGGGCCATCTTGCCTGACACTGCAGTGCCACTCCTAGATGGGCCAGGTGTTTGTGTCGGCCACTTGTGTCGCTTAGCTTAGTCACACAGCGACCTTGGTGCGCCTCTTTTTTTCTTTGCATCATGTGCTGTTTGGGGACAATTTTTTTGAAGGGCCATCCTGCCTGACACTGCAGTGCCACTCCTAGATGGGCCAGGTGTTTGTGTCGGCCACTTGTGTCGCTTAGCTTAGTCGCACAGCGACCTTGGTGCGCCTCTTTTTTTCTTTGCATCATGTGCTATTTGGGGACAATTTTTTTGAAGGGCCATCCTGCCTGACACTGCAGTGCCACTCCTAGATGGGCCAGGTGTTTGTGTCGGCCACTTGTGTCGCTTAGCTTAGTCACACAGCGACCTTGGTGCGCCTCTTTTTTTCTTTGCATCATGTGCTGTTTGGGGACAATTTTATTGAAATGCCATCCTGCCTGAAACTGCAGTGCCACTCCTAGATGGGCCAGGTGTTTGTGTCGGCCACTTGTGTCGCTTAGCTTAGTCACACAGCGACCTTGGTGCGCCTCTTTTTTTCTTTGCATCATGTGCTGTTTGGGGACAATTTTTTTGAAGGGCCATCCTGCCTGACACTGCAGTGCCACTCCTAGATGGGCCAGGTTGTGTCGGCCACTTGTGTCGCTTAGCTTAGTCACACAGCGACCTTGGTGCGCCTCTTTTTTTCTTTGCATCATGTGCTGTTTGGGGACAATTTTTTTGAAGGGCCATCCTGCCTGACACTGCAGTGCCACTCCTAGATGGGCCAGGTGTTTGTGTCGGCCACTTGTGTCGCTTAGCTTAGTCACACAGCAACCTTGGTGCGCCTCTTTTTTTCTTTGCATCATGTGCTGTTTGGGGACAATTTTTTTGAAGGGCCATCCTGCCTGACACTGCAGTGCCACTCCTAGATGGGCCAGGTGTTTGTGTCGGCCACTTGTGTCGCTTAGCTTAGTCACACAGCGACCTTGGTGCGCCTCTTTTTTTCTTTGCATCATGTGCTGTTTGGGGACAATTTTTTTGAAGGTCCATCCTGCCTGACACTGCAGTGCCACTCCTAGATGGGCCAGGTGTTTGTGTCGGCCACTTGTGTCGCTTAGCTTAGTCACACAGCGACCTTGGTGCGCCTCTTTTTTTCTTTGCATCATGTGCTGTTTGGGGACAATTTTTTTGAAGGGCCATCCTGCCTGACACTGCAGTGCCACTCCTAGATGGGCCAAGTGTTTGTGTCGGCCACTTGTGTCGCTTAGCTTAGTCACACAGCGACCTTGGTGCGCCTCTTTTTTTCTTTGCATCATGTGCTGTTTGGGGACAATTTTTTTGAAGGGCCATCCTGCCTGACACTGCAGTGCCACTCCTAGATGGGCCAGGTGTTTGTGTCGGCCACTTGTGTCGCTTAGCTTAGTCACACAGCGACCTTGGTGCGCCTCTTTTTTTCTTTGCATCATGTGCTGTTTGGGGACAATTTTTTTGCCATCCTACCTGACACTGCAGTGCCACTCCTAGATGGGCCAGGTGTTTGTGTCGGCCACTTGTGTCGCTTAGCTTAGTCACACAGCGACCTTGGTGCGCCTCTTTTTTTCTTTGCATCATGTGCTATTTGGGGACAATTTTTTTGAAGGGCCATCCTGCCTGACACTGCAGTGCCACTCCTAGATGGGCCAGGTGTTTGTGTCGGCCACTTGTGTCGCTTAGCTTAGTCGCATAGCGACCTTGGTGCGCCTCTTTTTTTCTTTGCATCATGTGCTGTTTGGGGACAATTTTTTTGAAGGGCCATCCTGCCTGACACTGCAGTGCCACTCCTAGATGGGCCATGTGTTTGTGTCGGCCACTTGTGTCGCTTAGCTTAGTCACACAGCGACCTTGGTGCGCCTCTTTTTTTCTTTGCATCATGTGCTGTTTGGGGACAATTTTTTTGAAGGTCCATCCTGCCTGACACTGCAGTGCCACTCCTAGATGGGCCAGGTGTTTGTGTCGGCCACTTGTGTCGCTTAGCTTAGTCACACAGCGACCTTGGTGCGCCTCTTTTTTTCTTTGCATCATGTGCTGTTTGGGGACAATTTTTTTGAAGGGCCATCCTGCCTGACACTGCAGTGCCACTCCTAGATTGGCCAGGTGTTTGTGTCGGCCACTTGTGTCGCTCAGCTTAGCCATCCAGCGACCTCGGTGCAAATTTTATGACTAAAAATAATATTGTAAGGTGTGAGGTGTTCAGAATAGACTGGAAATGAGTGGAAATTATGGTTATTGAGGTTAATAATACTATGGGATCAAAATGACCCCCAAATTCTATGATTTAAGCAGTTTTTTAGGGTTTTTTGAAAAAAACACCCGAATCCAAAACACACCCGAATCCGACAAAAAATTTTCGGTGAGGTTTTGCCAAAACGCGTCCGAATCCAAAACAAGACCGCGGAACCGAACCCAAAACCAAAACACAAAACCCGAAAAATTTCCGGTGCACATCACTAGTTTTAATGACCTCTTCAGAAAAACCCTTAGCCCTCAAGACGGAAGCTTCAAGAGCCACGCCGTCAAAGATAGCCGGGCTAGGTCCTGGTAGACACAAGGGCCCTGAACGAGGAGGTCTGGGCATTGTGGAAGTAGAAGTGGACGCTCTGACGATAGGCCTTGCAGGTCTGAGAACCAGTGCCGTCTGGGCCACGCCGGAGCTATGAGAAGCAGATTTCCATTTTCTTGCTTGAACTTCTGAATTACCCTGGGCAGGAGTGACAGCGGAGGGAACACGTACGGCAGCCGAAACCTCCACGGCACCGCCAGCGCATCCACGAATGCTGCTTGAGGATCCCTTGTCCTTGCTCCGAAGACCGGAACCTTGTGATTGTGTCGAGACGCCATCAGATCCACATCTGGAAGACCCCACCTTTCCACGATGAGTTGAAACACTTCTGGATGGAGGCCCCACTCGCCGGCATGCACGTCCTAATGACTGAGAAAGTCCGCTACCCAATTCAGGACTCCCAGAATGAATATTGCCGATATTGCCGGTAGATGGCGTTCTGCCCACTGTAGAATCCGTGAGGCTTCCTTCATTGCCAAACGGCTTCGAGTGCCGCCTTGATGATTTATGTAAGCCACTGTGGTGGCGTTGTCCGACTGTACTTGAACAGGACGGTTCTGAATTAAATGCTGGGCCAGGTTCAACGCATTGAAGACCGCCCGCAACTCCAGAATGTTGATCGAGAGGAGAGATTCCTCCTTGGTCCACCGACCCTGTAAGGAGTGCTGCTCCAGCACCGCGCCCCAACCTCTTAGACTGGCATCTGTCGTCAACAGGACCCAGTTGGTTATCCAGAAGGGACGGCCCCTGCACAATTGTTGGTCCTGGAGCAACCAGAGCAGCGACAAACGGACCTCCGGAGTCAATGAGATCATGTGAGACCTGATCCGGTGAGGCAGGCCGTCCCACTTGGCTAGAATCAGCTTCTGGAGGGGGCGAGAATGGAATTGAGCATACTCCACCATGTCGAATGCTGACACCATGAGGCCCAGCACCTGCATAGCCGAAAGTATCGACACTTGCGGACGAGAAAGGAAGCAACGAATCCTGTCCTGAAGCTTCAGGGCTTTCTCCTGAGACAAGAACAACCTCTGGTTGTGAGTGTCTAACAGCACTCCCAGGTGCACCATGCTCTGAGCAGGGACCAGGAAGGATTTCTTCCAGTTGATGAGCCACCCGTGGGCTTTTAGAAACCGGACCGTCATATTCAGATGACACAGGAGAAGATCTGGGGAATTTTCAAGGATTAACAAGTCGTTCAGATACGGCAGTATCCTGACCCCTTGATTGCGGAGTACCACCGTCATCACCACCATAACATTGGTGAAGACTCACGGAGCCGTTGTTAAACCAAAAAGGTAACGCCTGAAACTGGTAATGGATGTTGCCAATAGCAAACCTCAGGTATTGTTGATGTGACACTGCTATAGGAATATGCAGGTCAGCATCCTGTATGTCCAAGGAGACCATGTAGTCCCCAGGTTCCAAGGCCAGAACTATAGAGCGAAGGGTTTCCATACGGAACTTGGAAATCTTCACAAACCTGTTCAATGCCTTGAGGTTGAGAATGGGCTGGGAGGACCCATTCGGTTTCGGGACTAGAAACAGCGGAGAATAGTACCCCTGGCCCCTCTAAACAAGAGGCACCTGTACTACGACTCCTGTATCCAGGAGGGTCTGTACCACCGAGTGTAGAGTTTTTGCCTTTGTCTGGTCCAAAGGGACGTCTGTCTGGCAAAATCGATGAGGGGGTCAGTTTTTGAAGGCTATGGCGTAACCTCGAGTGACGACTTCCCGTACCCAGGCATCTGAAGTGGTCTTCAACCATTCCTGGGTATACCCTAGAAGCCGGCCTCCCACCCTGGGATCCCCCAGGGGGAGGCCCGCCCCATCATGTGGCAGGCTTATCGTCTTGGCAGCTGGCTGACGGGCAGCCCAGGCTCTTTTGGGCTTTGGCTTACCAGGTTTGGAAGTGCGGGCCTGCTTATGGTACACCTGACCTTTTGCTTTACCTGAAGGACGAAAGGGTCGAAAGGACGTACCTTTAGCCTTTGACACAAAAGGAGCAGTATTAGGTAGACAGGCAGTTTTGGCAGTAGCCAAGTCAGCCACTATCTTATTTAAGTCCTCCTTAAACAGAATATCTCCCTTGAAAGGGAGATCCACAGACCAGGATCTCAGCCACAATATCCGGCGAGCCAGGACTGACGTAGTAGAGGCCTTGGCTGCCAGGATACCGGCATCAGAAGCCGTCTCTTTAATATATCGAGAAGCTGTGACAATATATGACAAGCATTGTCTAGCATGGTCAGAGGAGATTTCAGCTTCTAACTCCAAGGCCCATGCTTTAATTGCCTCAGCAGCCCATGAAGCTGCAATAGTAGGCCTTTGTGCAGCACCCGTGAGGGTGTAAATTGCTTTTAGACAACCCTTCACACGTTTATCCGTAGGCTCTTTCAAAGACGTGACGGTATTGACAGGTAGAGCTGAGGAAACCACCATCCTAGCCACATGTGAGTCCACTGGAGGAGGTGTTTCCCAATTCTTAGACAGCTCTGGCGTGAGGGGATAGCGAGCCAGCATCCTCTTTTGAGGCACAAACTTCGTACCCGGGTTTTCCCAGGGTTCCTGACGTATATCCACTAGGTGATCAGAGTGAGGTAAAACCTGTTTAACACCTTCTGACGCTTGAACCTATCTAGTTTCTTAGGAAGCACGGATGGCTCGGGATCATCCGTAATCTGCAGAATTAACTTAATAGCCTCCAAAAGGTCAGGAACATCCACATGTGAACTACCCACCCCATAAGCAGTATCTGAGTCAGAACCTGTGGGGTCAGTGTAAGTGCCGTCTTCATCCGACGAGGTGTCAGTGACAGCAGTGGATTCTGAGGAGACGAGCGCTCGCTTAGAAGACCTCTTGGACTTAGGCGAGCGTTGGTCAGACTTTTTAGTAGTCAAGGACTGGTTCAACTTCTTTAATTGAGCAGATAAATCGTCCGCCCACGGCTGGTTAGCTGCAGGGCCCACATACGGTTGTACCGGCATTGGGGGTCCCATAGGGAGTGTTAGTTTATGAACTAGTGTATGCAGAAGCGTGGAAAAAGTGGCCCACGGTGGGTCAGTATGTGCCTCCATTGCCACAGTCCCACTGGGGGGCAAGGAGCCCCCAGAACCAGAGCCCACAGCTGCTATATTCTCCTCATATGTGCCTGTGGCTTCAGCAACACCAGCAGTGTGTTCCGCCCCTGAACCTTTAGCTTCAGAAGCAGACATGATATAACTTGCAGTATGAATTAACACAGTACAATTATCAGCAGCACAATATCCCAAACCCAAACCCCTGTGCAGTGTAGTCAGCACTAGCAGAAATAAAGGAGAGATATGGTGACCAAATCACAGAGAAAAATACGTAATACAGTATATCTTTGTGAAAATCCTATATTAGATAACACCAGACGCACCAAGCCCCCTCAGGTTATAGAATATAGGGATAGCAAGTTGAGTGAAAGACACGAGATGGACAACACTCAGCTATCAAATGCGCACACAGAAGGTCACAGTTTGTACAATGCAGAGGTTAGATAAGCTGAAGGCTGCATAAGCCTGAGGCCATATAAGCGATCAACTTTTTGTGATTGGTTGTTAAATGACTAAGCAGTTGCTAGGCAGATCAGTTTTCCCGGTTGGTTTTTTCCTATTGGTTTAAGGGGTTGTGCATCAGGATGAAGAGGAGGGTCTTAGGTTAGTATATAGGGGGTGGCCATCTTGCTAGACTCCCTCTTGCCTTTCAGTTTATGCCCCAGGAAGGATAAGTACTATTGCTTATTTTCACTGCCTGTAAATTGTTTTTTTTTTTTTTTTTTTTTTTTTGAATTTCATTTGCCTTCTCTAGGGCATTATACAGTGCTGTGCCCCCTCTCTGCGTGTCATTGTCTACTTTTGCAGATTCTCCCCCCTCTGCCATGCCTCGTCCAAAACGTGCAGCTCCCCCCCCCCGGCGCCTCGTGGATGCGGGGAGCGCCTTCCGCTCCCGCTCCCCGAGCGTTGCGCCACAGAGAGGACTTCCCCCTGTTTCAGACAGGCGGCGGGGACGGGCAGTTACAGCCCGCTCCCCTGCCGCACGGAGACGGGCGGCCAGCGGCCGCTCGTCACGTGGTGCCGATGCGCGCGGCTCGGCCGGGCCGCGCGTCCCGGCGCTCGCAGCGGGACGGGCCTCTCCTCTCCCTCCTGCCTCGGGCGTCTGCAGCACTTCCCCTCCGGCGGCCGGCGGCCGCTCTGCACGTGGCGCGGGTGCGCGCGGTCCGGCTGGGCCGCGCTCCCCGGCGCCTCCCGCGGGCGAAACGACTTCCCTCCCTCCTTCCATAAGTGCCTCCGGCCCTCCTCCTCCATCCCCGCGGTCGGCTCTCGGCGGCGTCCTGGGGGCACAAGCTGTGTTGGACGGCCGCGGCAGAGCTGCGGGGGGCGAGGGGGGGTCAATATGCAGCTGGGGGATATGAGCCCAGGGCAGCGGGTAGCGGCTCCCGCTGTCCCCGGGACAATACAGGGCCCCATACTACCCCCCTCCAGCGGGGGGTTTAGCACACCGCACCTCAATTTAAATAATATTGGGCCGTTTGGGCCTAGTGTCGCCGGGGCGGGGGACGTGGCAGCGGCGGCCGCCACACCCGCCCCGGCGGCAGTCACATGGCAGGGTTTTCCCCTGGCCTCGGTGGCCTGCTCGGGCTCCTCCTGGGTGTCAGACGCCCCGACGCCATTAACGGCGCCCCCGCTCGTCGGTTTTCAAACCCCTCTCCACGCCCTTCCCGGTCCTTTTCAGTTTGGGTCCACACAGACATCCGTCTCGGCGGCTTATATGACGCCCGGCGGGGCGCTTTCGGTAGCAGCGCAACAAGGCTTCGCGGGGAGCCAGTCCTTCCCCGGGGGTTTTGCGTGGCCTCCGGCTCCAGCATTCCCCTTAGCCGCCAGCATGCCTTCCATGGGCTTCATGACGGTGTCCGGCACACAGTTTTCCCCGCACGGGGCCAGCGCGGGCGCCGGCGTGCAGTCCACGTGGTCGGTCGGTGGCCCCCGAGTCGCGGTGCCCTTGCCGGCCTTTGCGGGCCTGCAGTCAGGGCAGGCACCGGGCGGTGGGTATCAGGTGGCACAGAGTTGGCCCCCTCTCGCGGCGCCCCCTCAGTTCCTTCCGGCGTCATACGGATGGGCGGGGGCGGGCGGCTGCCCGCCGCATACGGCGTGGCGGCCGTCTTACCCCGCGAGTTTCGGTGCAGTGAGCGGGTCAGCCTTTAGGCAGTCGATCGGGTACACCTCGGCGGGGGCCCCCTCCCTGCAGCTGCCGGGCGGCCATCCGCCACGGAACGGGGGGACGGGCTCTCCGCCTCCGCATTTGCGGACAAGTGTTAATGATGTAAACACAGAAACAAGAGAAGAAAGGAGACTCTTTTTGGGAAGCACTCTTATACAGATAATAATGTATGGCTGATTGCCACAATAACTAACTAAAATTCAATACTTTAATGATTTTCGTTAAAAAAATTAATTACTGAGGAGTTCAATAAGCGCCAATATCTGTTTAAATAGTGACATTGCGAAAATATGAAGAAAATATTTGTAATTAATAAGGTACAAATACCTAATGTAAGCCGAGATGGGTAGCTTTGTGATTTTGTGAAATAAAAAACACCAGCTATGGGACAACCTGTGGTCAAAAATATGTTTATTCAATATATATATATATGACCATCATTTGAAGACTGCTGTATATCCCAACTGGGAATTGAATCCTAGCAGGTAGTTAAATCATAGGTCATGACCGATAAGTGAATCAATGCTCTATTCCAGTGACAGAAAGTCTATTCCAGTGACCACCAAGGAACACCCTGGTACTGCAAGTATTTGCTACCCTTTCTGTCACTGGAATAGAGCATTGATTCACTTATCGGTCATGACCTATGATTTAACTACCTGCTAGGATTCAATTCCCAGTTGGGATATACAGCAGTCTTCAAATGATGGTCATATATATATATATTGAATAAACATATTTTTGACCACAGGTTGTCCCATAGCTGGTGTTTTTTATTTCACAAAATCACAAAGCTACCCATCTCGGCTTACATTAGGTATTTGTACCTTATTAATTACAAATATTTTCTTCATATTTTCGCAATGTCACTATTTAAACAGATATTGGCGCTTATTGAACTCCTCAGTAATTAATTTTTTTAACGAAAATCATTAAAGTATTGAATTTTAGTTAGTTATTGTGGCAATCAGCCATACATTATTATCTGTATAAGAGTGCTTCCCAAAAAGAGTCTCCTTTCTTCTCTTGTTTCTGTGTTTACAATATATTTTTGACTCGTGGGAGCACCGCTGATGGGCAGTCTTTTTGACACATAAAAATAAGGAGTGTATTACCTTAAGTGTCTGCTTCCCTGAATGAGGATTTATACCTTGAATTCTATTATCAGCTAATTACAGATAGTTTATCATTTCACACATACACTTACTACACCAGTGCGGTTTCCAATCCTTTTGTTTTTCAAATAAGTGTTAATGATGTTCTGGTTCCCCCGGTGCCGGTTGTCCCCTCTTTTTCTCCCTTGCAGGTTCCGTCTAATTCAGGGGCTACGCCCGTCACGAGGCGAAGGTCACGGACAAGCGCGACTGCGAACGTGGAGGTACGGCCATCAGCGGAGGCGGGTGCAGCGGACGACGCGGTTCCGGGTCCTTCAAACTCCGGTGAGCTAAATATTCCTTTACACGTTTCAACTTGTAGTTCCTCGTCTTCTAGCAGCGTATCATCCGGCTCTCCGCGGCGCCCGCGTAAATTAGCTAGGCTCATCGCGCGGCGAATGGCCAAGGAGGCGCACAAGGTGGCCGCTCCTGCGCAGGTGGTCCCCTCCGACCCTCCCCGTTACGGCGAGATGGTACATTGCGCCAACACGGCAGTGACAAGAGGGGTTCGTAAGCGCATGCGGGAAAAAATACGTAAGGGGAAGTATGTAGACATATTCACCCTTACAGAGGAAATGCGGCAGGGTTTTGACGCGGCCAAGAAACCGGGTGGTATTGGGGAAAATGCGTTTCGCAATTTTCACCAGTGGCTGCGTGGGTTTTTGGTGTTCATGGCTTGCTACACGGAATCGCGTCCCGCGGAGTATGCCAACTAGGTGAAATATTTGTTTTTAGTACACGATATGTACTTAAAATCCAAGGGTTCCGCGTGGCGGGATTACGACGAGAAGTTTCGTCGCAATCAGGATGGCAACCCCATCCTGCCCGCGGGTTTTAAGGATGTTGAGGTGTGGTTGGAGGTCACGCAGCAGGTCAAACCCACCCCGGACGTCACGGCCAAGAAGCCCGGGGCGGTGGCTTCTCGATTGACGGGAAAAGGCAAGTGCTTTGCCTACAACGACGGCAAATGCGGCAAAGGAACGGGCTGTCGTTTTCGCCACTCATGCAGGTTGTGCGGAGCCAGTCACCCGGCCAAGGAATGCACCGCGGCAACAGGCGGTAAGCCTGCCGCTTCCACCGAGGCCGGTGGAATTGGCAAGTAAGGCCTTCTCCCCGATTATAGTTCCCGAGTTGCAGCGCTGGCTTACCTTGTACCCCGATGAGTCGGCGGCATCGTTTCTCTTGCAGGGCTTTCAGCACGGTTTTCGTTTGCCAATCCCGGATTCGGTGTATGTGGTTGCACGCCAGAATTTGAGATCGGCTCGGGAATTCCCGCAGGAAGTCCGGCGGAAGGTTGACGGGGAGATTGGGCTGGGGCGCATGGCTGGGCCCTACGCCCTTTCCCCGTTGCCCTCCTTGTGCATTTCCCCAGTAGGGGTAGTGCCCAAGAAGGCCATAGGTAAGTTTCGTTTGATACAGCACTTGTCGCACCCGCCGGGGCTGTCGGTCAACGACGCTATCCCGGAAGCCCAATGCAGAGTTCGATATCAGTCGTTTGACGACGCGCTGCGATTAGTGCGGGATTGTGGTCCGGGGAGTCTGTTGGCAAAATTGGACGTGGAGTCGGCCTTTCGGCTACTCCCGCTACACCCAGATTCCCTGCGGTTTCTGGGTTTCAAAATAGGGGGCGAATTCTACGTCGATCGGTGTCTCCCCATGGGTTGCTCTGTCTCCTGCGCCTACTTTGAGTGCTTTAGCACGTTTTTGCACTGGTGCGTCCAGACCGCCTCCGGGCAGATGGGGGTGGCTCACTACCTGGATGACTTTCTTTTTGTAGGCCCCGGAGACAGTTCGGTCTGTGGGGACATTCTCTCGGTGGCCAGGTCGTTATTCTGCGCTTTAGGGGTACCGGTTGCGCAGGATAAGTGCGAGGGTCCTTGCACTTGTCTTAGCTATTTAGGTATCGAGATTGACACGGTAGGGGGGTGCTGTCGCTTGCCCGAGGGTAAGGTGCGGAAACTATTGGGTTTGATTACAGACTGTTTAGGAAAACGCAGGGTTCGGCTTAAACAGGTGCAGTCCTTGCTTGGTTCTCTCAATTTTGCGTGTCGGATTATCCCCATGGGTAGGATTTTCTGTCGCAAACTTGAGCGGGCCACCGCGGGGACGGTTCGACAGAATCACTCCGTGTACCTTTCCCGCGAGATCAAGGATGATTTGCGGATTTGGGTCTCGTTCCTGGTGTCCTTCAACAGGGAAGTGTTGTGGCCCGCTCCTTGTTGTTCCAGTAAGCAGCTGCAGTTGTTCACGGATGCTTCAGGCAGTCGAGGTTTCGGCGCGTTCTTCGCTGGCTCATGGTGCGCTGCGGCCTGGCCGGCATCTTGGGTAACGCGTGGGTTTACCAAGAACCTGCTTCTGCTGGAATTGTTCCCGATCTTAGTGGCGCTTGAGTTATGGGCCGGACGGTTCGCAAATAGGGACATTTTGTTTCTTTGCGACAACTTAGGGGTAGTGCATGCGATTAATAACCAGCGTTCCTCCTCTCCGCAGGCGCTGCGATTGCTAAGGCATTTAGTGTTGGTTTGTTTGCAGCGCAATATTAATTTTAGGGCTCGCCACGTACCTGGAGTTGACAATGGAATTGCGGATGCATTGTCCCGGTTCCAGTTTGACAAATTCAGGACGTTGGTTCCGGGAGCGGAGGCAGAGGGGTTACAGTGCCCACCTTCTGTCTGGCAGATGGTCGAAGCGGTTTAACGGCGTTGGCCAGGTGTGCACTGGCTCCCTCTACGCTACGAGCGTATGATGCTGCATGGCGGGATTGGTCAGCCTTTCAGAGTAGGTACGGGGTAGCAGGTGAGTCCTCGGCCGACGCCCTGTTGACCTTTGTTTGGGAGCATTACCAAAACGGTAGGTCAAAAGCGGCCATGGCTACTGCCCTTGCGGGCATCGCCTTTCACTCGCGACTCCACGGGACAACGGACCCCACGGGGTCGTTTGTCCTTTCCAGAGCGCTGAAAGGTTGGGCTAGGTTGCACCCGGCGCCTGCGGATTCACGTAGGCCTATAACGTTGCAGCTGCTAGCGGAATTGCTGCGTGTGCTACCTCGGATTGCGTCCTCGGAATTTGAGGTGGCATTGTTTAGTAGCGCGTATGCCCTGGCCTTTTTCGGGGCTTTTCGGGTGAGCGAGCTAGTGGCGAGCAGCAAGGCGTCCCGGGAATCGGGTCTGCTCTACGAGAATGTGCGCTTGCAGGAGGGCCTGTTGCTCTGTAGGATTGTGCGGTCCAAGACAGATCAAACAGGTCGGGGTCGCTGGTTGTCCTTGGAGGCTCAGGGAGGTATGGGCGTTTGCCCGCTGCGGTTGACGCAAGAGTATGTGCGGTTAAGACCTCCGGGGGGCAACCAGTTGCTGGTGCACGCGCAGTTGGACCCTCTGACAAAGTTTCAGTTCTCATCGGTGTTCAAGAAATGTTTGACGGCGTTGGGCTTGCAGGAGGCGGACTTCGGTACTCATTCCTTTCGGATTGGGGCGGCTACCCATGCGGCGGCCGCTGGTTCATCACCAGCGGCTATTCGGGAGTTGGGTCGCTGGAAGTCGGCCTCCTATAAGTCCTATGTCCGTATAGATAAGTTATAAGTGCGCCTGTTGCGCTAACCCAAAAACGTGTTTACTCGTCGGTTTTTGAACGCTTACCTTTCAGGAATCGAGGGTGTGAAGCGAATTTTTAAAATTTTTCCTCCGAGGGGGCCTAATTTCAATTGGCTGTTCTACCAAGGTCCACGGGAGGTTTTTTGAGTTTTCTCCTTCACTTGGGTTTTATTGGTTACGTTGTGTTTAAGTTACAGATTATGTGCATAATCTGACATTAGGATATTTTCTTTTACAGCTGTCAGCAATTTTGGAGACCACATATGGATGGTTGGTCATTCATATGTTTTTTGGGCGGAGAAACATCCCATGGCATCTAGGGCGACTGAGATTTTTGGGTCCCGGCAATTTAGATGGTTAGGTGTTAGGGGCATGTTATGGGGTGATTTGTTGCGCGTCCTTTTTTCTAGGGAGCGCCGCTGGGGTCACCCCAGTTGTATTATCATTCATCTGGGTGGTAATGATCTGGGCCGAGTTAAAGGCATAGACTTGATTTTGTCTATAAAGGCGGATGTGGTGGCGATACGTTGTCACTGGCCTGGGGTATGCATTGTCTGGTCGGAAATGGTGCCCCGTTTCCATTGGCGTGGTGCGGTGCGTTTCTCGGCGCTGGAGAAAGCACGCAAAAAGGTGAACTCGACGGTGTCTCTGTTTGTCAAGGCCATAGGCGGAGTGGCAATTAAGCATCCTCTGCTGGTGCTGCGGAACAGGCAGTTCTATAGAGACGATGGGGTTCACCTTTCTCCGGAAGGAGTGCAGTTTTTTCTGGAAGATATTTTCGGTCTTTTTCGTTAGAGCTAGTTAGTTTCTGGTTGGTTAAGGTTCTGTTTGCGGATGGCGGTGGCGGTTTGGAAAACCTTGGTGGCGGGAAATCGCTGCCAACCAGCTGTCACACAGGCATAAGTGGTCATTGTGGGGCTCCCTCTTTAAATGGACGGCAGATGTGTCCTTTTCTTGCGGTTGGACATTTAGACGTTCCCCTGCGGGAACCGAACGTTTGCCAGAGAAAGAGGGGTAAGGCCAGCACAATGCGGGTTATGCGGGAAGGAGGCGGGGTATGTGTACTCCCCTCCTTGGTTTGGTGGTTTGTCATCTAGGTGACGGGTGCTGGTGTTTGGCAGCGGTTTTCTGTTTGCCATCCTCCAAACTAAAGTTAATATATATTCAATTCAATTCTAATTCGGCCTCAATTATTAGTTTAAAGAGTTGGTCAGCGATTAATAAACATCGTCTGACCTTTAACTCCAGCTACTGTGTCCGTGTCTTTATTTCAGTGTGTGGTGTGGTTTTATTTAGTGATAAGCTAGCTTAAGTAAAAGGTTTATGTAATCACAATAAAGTTATGAGCGGCTTAGATAAGCTGAAGGCTGCATAAGCCTGAGGCCATATAAGCGATCAACTTTTTGTGATTGGTTGTTAAATGACTAAGCAGTTGCTAGGCAGATCAGTTTTCCCGGTTGGTTTTTTCCTATTGGTTTAAGGGGTTGTGCATCAGGATGAAGAGGAGGGTCTTAGGTTAGTATATAGGGGGTGGCCATCTTGCTAGACTCCCTCTTGCCTTTCAGTTTATGCCCGCCCGCCCTCCCAGAATGCGTCTACGTTTTTTGTTCTTGCTGTGGGCTATTGAAAGCCAGATTGGCGGGAAATCGCTGCCAACCAGCTGTCACACAGGCATAAGTGGTCATTGTGGGGCTCCCTCTTTAAATGGATGGCAGGTGTGTCCTTTTCTTGCGGTTGGACATTTAGACGTTCCCCTGCGGGAACCGAACGTTTGCCAGAGAAAGAGGGGTAAGGCCAGCACAATGCGGGTTATGCGGGAAGGAGGCGGGGTATGTGTACTCCCCTCCTTGGTTTGGTGGTTTGTCATCTAGGTGACGGGTGCTGGTGTTTGGCAGCGGTTTTCTGTTTGCCATCCTCCAAACTAAAGTTAATATATATTCAATTCAATTCTAATTCGGCCTCAATTATTAGTTTAAAGAGTTGGTCAGCGATTAATAAACATCGTCTGACCTTTAACTCCAGCTACTGTGTCCGTGTCTTTATTTCAGTGTGTGGTGTGGTTTTATTTAGTGATAAGCTAGCTTAAGTAAAAGGTTTATGTAATCACAATAAAGTTATGAGCGGCTTATTACAGACAATAATACTGCACTGGACTAGCTTACACAGCTATATAACAGTAGATATAACAGTACACAGTAAGAACTGGATGTATATCACAGGGTAATTGTAGTATAAAACCCTGACTAAATGCACTCTTTCTTAACTATCACTGTCTAAAAAGGCAGGTAGAATACTTAAGTGTCATGTAAAGTCACAGCGCTGACAACCAGGCGGCTTTACATAGGAGGATTTGCCCAAGCAGTCCCAGGAACAGTGAGCTGAGGGATAATGGCGCCGCAGACACTGACAGGGAGTGAGGAAAAGACAGATATGCAGCTCCAGGGCGGGAACATTTGCGGGAAATGGCGCCCTGGGGCTGGGGGAGGGGCTTCAGGTCTATCCCCCTTGCTGGCAAAACCACCGGGTACTGTGGGCGATATAAGAAGAGGTTTAGAGAGAAAACACGACCTGCGCCCATGCCCTGGTGATCTAGTGGGATCGCCTGTACTGCCACAGTGTCCACCGCCAGCGCGCGCGGCCCGCCTCCCACTGACCTCGCCGGATCGCGATAAAGACCGGGTCCCGCGAGTGGGACCCACTTACCACCTCCCAAAGCACGGCCACGCGATCCTGGAGAGCCCCAGCCGTGTGTATCTAACATGAAGAAAACCGGAGCCTCCGCTGTAGGTACCCGGCAACCAGGGCTCGGGAGTGTACAGCGCCGCTGGGGAGAGCTGGAGCTGCAGCAGTGAATGTCACAAAACATTTACCACCGCTGCTGCCCTTGAAGTCTTCACTTTTTACCCCATAAAAAGCTTTTCTCAGGGCTGCTTGGAGCAGCCCCTCTGTTAAGTGCCTGCTTACTGCAGCACCAACTGACAAACTGAGCTCCTGTGCTGGGAGGCGGGGTGATATAGGAAGCGGCGCTGTGCATTCTGGGAACAGTCAAAGCTTTGAGTCTGTTGGTGCCTCGGATCAAGATCCTACTCTACACCCCATTGTCCAGACTTGTGGAGCCGAAATAAATTTCAGATTCCTAAAAGAATTCAGGTAGCGTACCCTTTCCCTGCAGAGGACAGGAAAAGGTGGGAGTCATCCCCTGTTTTAGACAGTGCCCTGTCACGGTTAACAAAGAAGGTGATTCTCCCTGCGCCTGGGATGGCTTCACTAAAGGAGCCGGCAGACCGCAAGTTAGAGACTACGTTGAAATCTATTTATGTGGCCAATGGGACATTACTAAGACCTACCATTGCCTATGCGTGGGTGAGTAATGCTATTGAAAAGTGGTCAGAAAACTTGTCATCGGAAATTGACACATTAGATAGAGACGAGATACTCCTAACTTTAGGTCATATCAAAGATGCTGCTGTGTATATGCTAGAAGCCATGAAGGATATTGGTCTTTTGGGATCAAAAGCCGCTACAATGGCAATCTCAGCACGGAGGGCGTTGTGGATTCGCCAATGGAATGCTGACACAGATTCCAAAAGGAATATGGAGGCTCTCCCGTACAAAGGTGAGGCTTTGTTTGGGGATGTGCTGGATGCTTTAGTTTCTGCGGCTACCGCAGGTAAGTCGACATTCTTGCTTCATGCTCCTGCACCGGCGAAAAAGACACATCACTCTTAGATGCAGTCCTTTTGGCCCAATAGATACAAAAAGGGTAAATGTTCCCCTTTCTTTGTGGGTAGAGGAAGGGGAATAGGAAAAAAGCCCACAGTGTCTCCGGGATCACAGGAGCAGAATTCAACCTCTGCTTCTGCCAAACCTGCAGCATGATGCTGAGGCTCCCTTGCGGGAGTCCGCTCAAGTGGGGGCACATCTCAAACTTTTCAGTCACTTCTGGGTTCAATCCGGCCTAGACCAGTGGGTCATACAAATAGTGTCCCAAGGGTACAAACTGGAGTTTCAAGACGTTCCCCCATGCCGTTTTTTCAAACCGGCCTTACCAGCTTCTGTCCCGGACAGGGAAGTAGTAGTAGCAGCAATACAAAAATTGTGTCAGGATCAAGTCATTGTCCTGGTTCCCTTGTTATAACAAGGAGAAGGGTTTTCTTCAAGCCTATTTGTAGTTCCGAAGCCGGATGGCTCGGTCAGACCAATCCTAAACCTGAAAAATCTGAATCTCTACCTACAAAGGTTCAAGTTTAAGATGGAATCTCTGAGGGCAGTGATTTCCAGTCTGGAGGAGGGGGGGTTTAATGTTTCCAGTAGACATAAAAGATGCATACTTACATGTTCCCATTTATCCTCCACATCAAGCTTATCTGAGATTCACAGTACAGGATTGCCATTACCAGTTTCAGATGTTACCGTTCGGACTCTCCACAGCACCGAGGGTATTCACCAAGGTGATGGCGGAGATGATGGTCCTCCTTCGACAGCAAGGAGTCAATATAATTCCTTACCTGGACGATCTCCTGATAAAAGCGAGGTCCAGGGAAAAGTTGGTGCAGAACGTTGCACTTTCCCTGACAATACTCCAACATCACGGTTGGATCATACATTTTCCAAAGTCACAATTGGAACCGACGACGAGATTACCCTTCCTCGGGATGATACTGAACACAGAACTACAGAGGGTAGAGAAGAGAGAAGGCTCTGGAAATCCAGTAGAGAAGGCTCTGGAAATCCAGAGAATGGTCAAACAAATTCTGAAACCAAAAAGAGTGTCGATTCATCAATGTATTCGGTTGTTTGGAAAGATGATAGCGGCCTACGAGGCCATACAGTTTGTCCGATTCCATGCCAGAGTATTCCAGTGGGACCTATTGGACAAGTGGTCCGGATCCCATCTTCACATGCATCAGAGGATAATCCTGTCATCCAAAGCCAGAATTTCGCTCCTGGGGTGGCTACACAGTTCTCACCTCCTAGAGGGATGCAGGTTTGGGATTCATGACTGGATCCTGGTGACCACGGATGCAAGTCTCCGAGGCTGGGGAGCAGTCACAGAGGGGGAGAGCTTACAAGGAAGATGGTCAAGTCAAGAAACTTGTCTTCACATAAATGTTCTGGAGTTGAGAGCCATTTACAATGGCCTTCTACAAGCGGTACATCTTCTTCAAGATCAAGCCGTACAGATCCAGTCGGACAATGTAACAGCAGTCGCGTACATAAACCGTCAGGGCGGAACGAAAAGCAGAGCAGCAATGGCAGAGGTGACAAAGATCCTCCGCTGGGCAGAAAGACATGCAAGAGCTCTGTCGGCAATTTTCATTCCGGGAGTGGACAACTGGGAAGCAGACTTACTCAGCAGACACGATCTCCATCCAGGAGAATGGGGCCTCCATCAAGAAGTCTTCGTAGAGGTGACAGGTCTTTGGGGAGTTCCTCAAGTAGACATGATGGCTTCTCGTCTCAACAAGCAGCTTCAGAGATATTGTTCCAGGTACAGAGACCCTCAAGCAATAGCAGTGGATGCACTAGTGACCCAGTGGGTGTTCCGGTCGGTATATGTCTTCCCTCCACTTCCACTGTTACCAAAAGTTCTCAAAATCATAAGGAGAACAGGAGTTTGAGCGATCCTCATTGCCCCAGACTGGCCAAGGAGGTCTTGGTATCCAGATCTTCAAGAGTTGATAATAGAGGATCCTCGGCCTCTTCCTCTTTGCGAGGACCTGCTACAACAGGGGCCGTGCGTATATCAAGACTTACTGCAGCTACGTTTGACGGCATGGCTGTTGAGCGACGGATCCTAGCCCGAAAGGGTATTCCCAAAGAAATCATCCCCACTATTATTCAGGCCAGGAAAGGAGTAATGTCTAAACATTACCACCGTATTTGGAGAAAATATGTGTCTTGGTGTGAAACCAAGAAGGCTCCAATGGAAGAATTTCAGTTAGGATGTTTTCTCCATTTTCTCCAGGCGGGTTTGGATGCGGGCCTATGATTGGGTTCAATCAAGGTCCAGATTTCGGCTTTGTCCGTTTTCTTTCAGAAACAATTGGCCTCCCTTCCAGAAGTTCAGACATTCGTGAAAGGGGTGCTACACATCCAACCTCCGTTTGTGCCTCCTGTGGCACCATGGGATCTTAACGTGGTGTTGCGATTCCTTCTCTCCAGGAGATAGAGTTGAAATTTCTCACTTCTCACATGCTGTTGGCCTTGGCATCTGCAAGAAGGGTGTCTGAGTTAGGGGCCTTGTCTCACAAGAGCCCTTACTTGGTTTTCCATGAAGATAGGGCTGAGTTACGAACTCGTCAACAATTTCTTCCAAAGGTGGTTTCTTCTTTCCATATAAACCAACCTATTGTGGTGCCAGTGGCTACTGACACTTTCGCTGCTTCAAAGTCTTTCGATGTGCTCAGGGCTTTGAGAATCTATGTCGCAAGAACGGCTCGGATAAGGAAAACTTCTGCCAACAAGATTGGGTGTCCTGCTTCTAAGCAGACTATTGCGCGCTGGATCAGAGGTACGATTCAGCACGCTCATTCTATAGCAGGTTTGCCGATACCGAATTCGGTGACTGCCCATTCTACTAGAAAGGTGGGCTCGTCCTGGGCGGCTGCCTGGGGAGTCTCGGCATTACAACTTTGCCGAGCATCTACTTGATCAGGGGCAAACACGTTTGCTAAGTTTTACAAGTTTGACACCTTGGCCGACGAGGACCTACAGTTTGGTCAATCGGTGCTGAAGGGTCATCCGCACTCTCCCGCCCGTACTGGAACTTTGGTATAACCCCATGGTACTGAAGTGGACCCCAGCATCCTCTAGGATGTATGAGAAAATAGGATTTTAATACCTACCAGTAAATCCTTTTCTCCTAGTCTGTAGAGGATGCTGGGCACCCAGCCCAGTGCGTACTTTACCTGCAGTTGTTATTTTGTAAATGTTTTCAGCACGTTTGCTGTTATGTTTCATGCCTGTTGGCAGAGCCGGCCCTACCCAATATGATGCCCTAGGCAAGATTTTGGCTGGTGCCCCCTAGCACCAACGCTAATTCCGCCTCTGACCCTGCACCCTTTTCCCAGCACCAGCACCCCTCACCTATACCAGTCCTTATTTTGGTTTCCCTACCCCCTGTAATTTAAATAAGAACAGTGTGCACATTCGACGCACAGCGCAAAAAGGTATGTGTTCTTGCTGGGAAGGGGCATGGCCACACAATAGTACCCCCAATTCAAATTATGGCACACAGTACTGCAACTTTGTTCACAATTTATCATGCGATAGTGTCCCTTATTCACATTACATCACACAGTAGTACCACTTTACCTTATATACACTACTAATCACAGTAGTTCCCCTCATTCACATAACATCACACTGAATTGCTCCTTATTCACATTACACCACACCATATTGCTCCTTATTCACATTACACCACACCATATTGCTCTTTATTCACATTAGACCACACAGTAGTGCCCTTTCTATACACATTTGCTGCACATTATTAATGCATTATACATATGAAACGCATAATGACCCTTACACATATGCTGAACACTATTGCACAACCAACCCACTCACACACACAGCACTCACACAGCCGCTAACACTGCGACCTCTGCCTCTGCTTGGATACCTAAATCTTACACCATGCAGCAGGAAATGCCTGGCGCGAGTCAACTGGTAGCTCTGCTAACGTCGGGTGCCTGTGTTTGATGAAAATGCATCTTATTTGCATTGCTATGTGGCTAGGATGCACAAGCAGATTCTCCTGATTAAAATGATATGCGGCATGCCTATATTCTGTGTGTGACTGCGGCTGTATCTGCATACGAAATGCTACACACACAATATAGGCATGCCGCATATCATTTTAATCAGCAGAAGCTGCTTGTGCCCCTAGGCATACCAGATGCCCTAGGCAATTGCCTAGTTTGCCTATACCTAAGGCCGGCTCTGCCTGTTGGCATGTGGTTTGTTGAATGCCATGTTGTGCGGCATGGTTGAGGTGTGAGCTGGTATGAATGTCACCATTAACTTAAAAGTAAATCCTTTCCTCGAAATGTCCGTTTCCCTGGGCACAGTTCCTATACTGAGATCTGGAGGAGGGGCATAGAGGGAGGAGCCAGTTCACACTCTGAAAAAGTCTTAAAGTGCCCATGGCTCCTGCGGAACCGTCTATACCCCATGGTACTGAAGTGGACCCCAGCATCCTCTACGGACTAGGAGAAAAGGATTTACCGCTAGGTATTAAAATCCTATTTTACCATTTTGAATAAGTAGCTGTAGTTTTGCAAGGGTTAACGAGTCTCGGGCAACAAATTTTACGCCTGAAATCAACAGAGTGGGGTCACTTGCATATGAACCATGTGGATTTTGCCTTGCCTAACACTGGTTTGGGCATGACATACGCTGGCAAAGTGGGCACATACACCGTATTCTGATTTACTATTTTGAATAAGTAGCTGTAGTTGTGCAAGGGTTAACGAGTCTCGGGCAAAAAATATGACACCTGAAATCAACAGAGGGGGGTCATTTACATATGATCCACATGAATTTTGCCTTGTCCAACACTGGTTTGGGCATGAAATACAAAGGCAAAGTGGGCACCTTAACACCATAATTTTCTATAATGAATAAGTAGCTGTAGTTTTGCGAGGGTTAATGAGTCTTAGGCAACAAATTTGACTCCTGAAGTCAACAGATTGGGGTCACTTGCATATGACCCACATGGATTTTGCCTAGGCCAACACTGGTTTGGGAATGAAATACACTGGGAAAGTGGTCTCCGTCACCTCCCTGGGCTCTCCCTCTCCTCCCTGGCTGGGAAGCAGCAGCAGGCTGTTCCGGGTGCCTCCTCCTCCCCCCTGCAGCTGGAAAGACCTTCGGCTGTGTTGCTAGGGGGAGGAGGAGTATTACTACCGACAGGGCCGGTGCTAGAGTGTTTGGCAGCCCCCTGCAAATGATAAATTGGCGCCCTCCCAACCTTAAAAAAGTAATAGTGCGCACCGCAAAAAGGGGTGTGGTAACACTAGGGACGGGCATAGCCACAATGGTACCCACAATTCATATTACACCACATAGTATTCACGTTACGCCACACAGTACTATCCCTTATACACAATGGGGGTCATTCCGAGTTGATTGTAGCTGTGCTAAATTTAGCACAGCTACGATCATCTTCCCTGACATGCGCGGGTACGCCCAGCACAGGGCTAGTCCGCCCCGCATGTCAGTATCGCCCCCCCCCCCCGCACAAATACAAAAGCATCGCACAGCGGCAATACTTTTGTATTTCAGGAGTAACTCCCAGCCAGCGAGCTCCTGCGGCTGGCTGGGAGTTTTTTGTCGTTGCCGCTGGCCGCAGCGGCTGCGTGAGTGGTCACGCAGCCGCCGTGGCACGCCCCCCCCAACGGTCCGGCCATGCCTGCATTGGCCGGACAGCGCCTCCTAAACGACGGCTTAACGCCGCCATTCAGCCCCCTCCCGCCCAGCGACCGCCTCTGTCTCAGAGGCGATCGCTAGGCAGCGACAACTGCCATGCGCCGGCACACTGCATTGCCGGCGCATGCGCAGTTCCGACCCAATCGCTGCGCTGCGACAAACTGCAGCGAGCGATCGGGTGAGAATGACCCCCAATGTCCACAGTAGTGCCTCTTATTAGAGGTGTAGCTAGGTGCCATGGTGCCCGGAGCAAGGGTATGTTTCAGTGCCACCTCCTCTGTACTGAACTGGAGGCATGTTACATTTGAAAAGAAAAAGATATTTTAAAACTGGTGACAGGGGCAGTTCTAGACCTTGAGGAACTCAGGGCAAAAATTTCATTTGCTGCCCGCCACTCTCAATATAGAGACAGTGCGCGCCATGGGCGCGGGCAAAAATATAGGGGCCACAGAATAGTACCAATTAACATTACACCGCACAATTGTGTCCATTAGTCACATGACACCGCACAGTAGTGTCCGTTATTCACATTACACCGCACAGTACCGTCTGTTATTCACATTACACTGCACAGTACCGTCCGTTATTCACATTACACTGCACAGTACCATCCGTTATTCACATTACACCACCCAGTAGCGTCCATTAGTCACATGACACCGCACAGTAGTGTCCGTTATTCACATTACACCGCACAGTACCGTCCGTTATTCACATTACACCTCACAGTACCGTCTGTTATTCACATTACACTGCACAGTACCGTCCGTTATTCACATAACACTGCACAGTACCATCCGTTATTCACATTACACCACCCAGTAGCGTCCGTTAGTCACATTACACTGCACAGTAGCATCTGATAGTCACATTACATCGCACAGTAGTGTCCGTTATTCACATTACACTGCACAGTACCATCCGTTATTCACATTACACTGCACAGTACCATCCGTTATTCACATTACACCACCCAGTAGCGTCCGTTAGTCACATGACACCGCACAGTAGTGTCCGTTATTCACATTACACCGCACAGTACCGTCCGTTATTCACATTACACCTCACAGTACCGTCTGTTATTCACATTACACTGCACAGTACCGTCCGTTATTCACATTACACTGCACAGTACCATCCGTTATTCACATTACACCACCCAGTAGCATCCGTTAGTCACATTACACTGCACACTAGCATCTGATAGTCACATTACCTCGCACAGTAGTGTCCGTTATTCACATTACACTGCAAAGTACCATCCGTTATTCACATTACACTGCACAGTACCATCCGTTATTCACATTACACCACCCAGTAGCGTCCGTTAGTCACATTACACTGCACAGTAGCATCTGTTAGTCACATTACATCGCACAGCAGTGTCCGTTAGTCACATTACACCGCACAGTAGCATCCGTTAGTCACATTACACTGCACAGTACCTTCCTTTATTCACTTTACACCACATAGTAGCATCCGTCAGTCACATTACACCGCACAGTAGTGTCCGTTAGTCACATTACACTGCACAGTAGTGTCCGTTAGTCACATTACATCGCACAGTAGTGTCCGTTAGTCACATTACACCGCACAGTAGCATCCGTTAGTCACATTACACTGCACAGTACCTTCCTTTATTCACTTTACACCACATAGTAGCGTCCGTTAGTCACATTACACCACCCAGTAGCGTCCGTTAGTCACATTACACTGCACAGTAGCATCTGTTAGTCACATTACATCGCACAGTAGTGTCCGTTAGTCACATTACACCGCACAGTAGCATCCGTTAGTCACATTACACTGCACAGTACCTTCCTTTATTCACTTTACACCACATAGTAGCGTCCGTTAGTCACATTACACCACCCAGTAGCGCCCGTTAGTCACATTACACTGCACAGTAGCATCTGTTAGTCACATTACATCGCACAGTAGTGTCCGTTAGTCACATTACACCACACAGTAGCGTCCGTTAGTCACAGTACACTGCACAGTAGCATCCGTTAGTCACATTACACTGCACAGTAGTGTCCGTTAGTCATATTACACTGCACAGTAGCGTCCATTAGTCACATTACACTGCACAGTAGCGTCCGTTAGTCACATTACACTGCACAGTAGTACCCACACAGGAGAGCACCTTATACACATTATGCGGCCAGGTAGAGCCCATGATACATAATATGCCAGGTACATCCGTCATTCCCTCCACAGCACTGCCCCAGTACCCGCAGGAGGTCCCGACTCCGGCGCTGCTCTTCCTATGCCTTCTCCTCCTCATGTTTCTCTGAGGTGCCGTTACCCCCGCAGCAGCGGCTCTGTAGAATGTCGGCAGTTATGCCGAGAGGGAGGGAACGGGTACTAATTACTCGGGCCACGGACTGATGGAGGGCCCGGTGGGGCCCTGGTCCACCACACTCCCTACTGGGCAGCAGCATAAGCACTCATCTTGGCAGCACAGCACATGCTGCAGTGTGCTGTGCTGCAGTGAGACTGCTGATACTGCTGAGCCTCTGCCTGTTCGGGTAGTGGGGGGAAGTGATCAAACTCCCCCCTCAAATTGACTCTGGCTGAGGGGCTCAGGGCCCCCCCTGGACCCCTACACCCGGCTCGGCACTACAAATATAAAAAAAAAAATTCACAAGGGGGCATGGCCACGCCTTCCACGATTAGGCCATGCCCCCAAAATTATGCCCGGCTCAGCGTTGTGTGTGGGCTGAGGCCGCGTACTCAGCCCAGCTCTCTGGGAAAGGATGGGGGAGAGAGCCGTGCTACACGCTGTCAGTGCCGCTACCAACGTGACAGGTGCAGCACAGCTGGCATCAGCGGGGATGCAGAGCAGAACGGCGCCTCCCTTCAGCACGGCGCCTCCCTGCACTGCATCTCCTTGCTGAGCGGGTAGTGCTGGCTCTGACCACCGGGACCAGGCCTGCCTTATCAGAGGTATGACGGGGAGAGGGGGTCAGCGGAGGCAGCAGGTTGCAGGGGCCAGCGTTAAGAAGCCCATACCCTCAGGGGCTATAATGCGGCTGCCGGGGCTTAGTATATATGAAAATGCAGTGGGGTTTAACCGCATTTTTCCCCTTAGTACATCACGGCCTAAGTATCTTATTCAGGTTCGGTTGTAATTTTTCTAAATCGCAGATTGATCAATTATCGACTGTATGCACATGTGTTGTGAACCTATTGCTCGTGTGCAACCTGTGATTTGCATTTCATTCTGAAGAGATGCGATCGCAGATTGATTGACTGGTGATGGGCGTTTATGTGCGTTTGCAGGGAGTGGTTAAAAAAATGCGGAGTGTTATGGTGGTTTTCAGCGCATGCATCTGACATCCGCTGCAATTGCTGTGACTTAAAACATGGTGTCCAATGCGACTGCATACTCAATATTCTGAGTAGCCCAGGATCAACCAAAATTGTCAAAGGTACTTATTATTTGTGATGCAACTGCAAACGCTTTGGTGGGTGGATTGTCCTGTGCTAGACATCATTTTTACATGCCGTGTGCTGACTGGGGTGAGAGGGAGTGTTCTCTCCCTGCCTGATATGCGCCCCTTGTAGCGGTCATGGGCGCACCCCTTCCCCCTCCCCCATTCCCCTCCCTATGCAGAGTGTTCGGCCACTATGGTTGCTGTCAGAGGAGGCTGCTGCCCCTGGGCTGCAGCGCCGACCAAGTATTGCAGGGGGTTATCACAGAACATATATATACATGCATGTTATCATGCATATAATATATGTGCTTTATCTAGGTCCGGATTGGCTATCACAGCCGCTGTAGAGATCCCCGGTGGGCCACCTGGGGTGCGCGGCCACTTGTCATCTGTGCCCCCCCCCTTAGCGTGACATCTGGTCACGGCTTTTGTACATGGCTGCCTGCCCAGAGCTAGTACTAGCGCGGCCGATATCACGAGAAGAGGTTCACGCTGCCCAGCTAAAAAGAGGTACGCACGCCACACCAGTGACGTCACGCACCTCGAAGGAAGAGGGGTGGCATGTCCAGCAGCCTGCTCTCCGCTCCCAGGGCCGCCATCAGCTGCAGCCTGCAAGCCTGTGGTGAGTGTGGATAGAGTGGGGAAAGTGCTGCAGTCATTCTGTAAAAAAAAAAAAATGCCCTGTAGCTTGTAGGACATTGTTTTTTTAAAGACTGACAGGCTGCATTCAGAACTGCACTGGCTGATAGGGAGCCATGGAGATCTGCTTGGGAAAGAAGGGGGATATTTTGTAGTAGGGAGAGGAAGGTTATGTTGTGTTAAGCAGAGATGATCTAAAGGTCGGTACACACAGCCAGATGTGTCACTGAATGACACATTGTGCCTGGTGGTGGTGGTGGGGGGCAATATCAGCAAGTGCATACACACTTACCGGTGCTGGCAGTGATAAACGGCGGTGAGGGGGGATTCGGCAGCATGGCATCGTTAACGACAGCCCCAGATCTTCTTGCATGATCAAAATATATGGGGCTGTCGTTAGCGACCTGCGAGTGCACACATCGCCATCAGTATCGTTCATACACACGGAACGATGTAAAAGATGTGTCGTTCCGATTGATTGGTAATGCCCACATCATTTGGAAAATCTATCCGTGTGTATGCACCTTAACTGGGGGGTGCCTCTCCCTGCCACCTCTCCCTGGCGCCACCCTGCCTCTCTCTGTCACCTCTCCCCGGCGTCAGCCTGCCTCTCCCTGTCACCTCTCCCTGGCGTCACCCTGCTTCTTCCTGTCACCTCTCCCTGGTGTAAGAGGTTGGCGGTGCGGTGTAGTGCCTGCTGCCGTGCAGGTGTAGACTCACTACTCACCAGGCGCCGCACTCTCTCACCTTCAGGTCACGGAACCTTCAACGTACCTGGAAATCTTTACTTGTACCCGGACACGGCGATCCCCTCTCAGAGCTGATGATGGATGAACTTAAGGGGGTATCAACTCTTAAGGGGGTATCAACTCTTCTTCCACCGGAAAAGAGGATACCCCAGGGGTGGCGGCGACCTTCACCGGTTGTGTGTAAGGTCAAAGGGACAGACGTACACAGATGTTACTCACCGTTGTCAGTCTTGCACTGCAATCTTCCTCTCCACTTACAGGTCCCTGTAAGGAGGCAACCAAACAACAGCCGTGCAGGGCCTAACTCTATCCTGATGTAACACCACTACACTAACTACAACGGCAGTGCCCTCAAACTAGCTCTGTGTGTGTGGTGCAACAAAACTAAACAAACTATAAGCAACCTTGGCCCTGCATGGAAACAACACACATATCAAATCACAGTAACAGTGCAAGCAACTACCACGGTGCTGTCCCTTTGATTACCTAACTGCTTCAGATCACCAGGGAGTGGGCGCCATACAGCCTGCCCACTTCCCGCACACTTACTTGTGCATACTGCCCCTTATCTACACATAGGCCAGAGGTCTGACTTTTTCCCACGGGCCTAGCGCCCGCCTATCATGGGGCCGGCTGGAGTGACCTGGGCCTAGTGCCCAGATCACTTTTATAGAGTGGGGCTAATGCTTACAAGCCTGCCTACTTTGGGCACGTTGGGGTGGCCTGGGCCTAGCGCCCAGTACCACCTTATTCATCTGGGGGGGGGGCCTTATTAACTGGGCCTATTGCCCTCCTACTGTCCCCACAGGCCTATTGCCTGTACTTGCCCACGGGCCTAATGCCCGCCTACCTTGGGCCACAGGCCTGTGGCCTGACTGTCCTCATGGGCCTAATGCCCGATCCCTGGTGGTCTATGGAGGAGAGAAGGGTGACAGGGGGCACCTTACAAAGGCTTACCTGACGGTGGAGAAGGCTGCAGTGGGGAACTTCCCAGCTCCATTGCTTCCCACCACTGCAGCGCTTCTCAGGCCTGGATGGGCCTCTCCTCCGCGTCCAGCCGCCGCTGGACATCTTCTCCACCGACGCCCGCGTCTTCAGGCCTCTTTAGCGGCCACCAGATCTCTTCTTCAAACGGCCGCTGTCTTCTCCATCGCTGCCTCTTCTCTCAGTCCCGCTCTTCACCACTCTTCGGCGCGGCCTCTTCTCTTCCTCTGCTCCCGGCGGCGCCTGACGTCACTCGCTGGGGGCGGGGCCTATGAAGCGACGAGCGCCGATTGGCTCGCTGCGTCCGCTCGTGATTGGCCGGTGCCCACGAGCTGTGATTGGCTCGCGGACGGCGCCGGATTTGAAATCCCGCCGCCGGCGCTTCAGATTGGCTGCCAAAACGGTGCCATGTTTGAAGTGCCATTGCTGCGGCGCCGTCCGTCGCCAACTCAGGTCCGGTGCAGGGAAACAATACGTGGACCCTGCACCGGACACCCGCCGCTGCTGCTCCACCAACGCTGGGGACAGACAAGCTGCCCCAGCACTGTCCACAGCCAGGAACTGCAGGGGACACAGATCCCCTGCCCTCTGCTGGGAGTCTGGCGCTGGGAGCGGACACACCGCCCCAGCGCCTGCACACATTCTCACACTGGCATCACTCTGCCTCTCCCTGTCACTTCTCCCTGGTGTCACCCTGCCTCTCCCTGTCACCTCTCCCTGGTGTCACCCTGCCTCTCCCTGTCACCTCTCCCCGGCGTCACCCAGCTTCTCCCTGTCACCTCTCCCTGGCATCACTATGCCTCTCCCTGTCACCTCTCCCCGGCGCCACCCTGCCTCTCTCTGTCACCTCTCCCCGGCGTCACCCTGGCTCTCTCCCCAGCGTCTCCCTGCCTCTCCCTGTCACCTCTCCCTGGCGTCACCCTGCATCTCCCTGTCACCTCTCCCTGGCATCACCCTGCCTCTCCCTGTCACCCAGTGGCGTAAGTTCGTCCCAGTCGCCCGGAGGCATGATAAATGTTGGTGCCCCCCTACATATATACACACACATACCATATGTAACTATCCGGCACTCAGGGTGAAAAGTAGTAGCGTGCTCAGGTACCTTTCCCAATAGTAATATACATACACATACAAAGTGGACGCACTCTAAGTCAGTCATTACAATAAAACAGACACCAGCATACCTTTATAGTACACCTACAGTGCTCCCTCACCCGCCAGCAGGTCTCCATGGAGATGCTTTGGCGCAGCGGTGTGCCGATATATATATAAAAAAACACACAAACACCTCATTCACTTAAACACACACACGCCGCTTTCACTTAAACACACACATGCCTTTCACTTAAAAACACACACATGCCTCTCACTTACACATGGCTCTTTCACTAACACATACATACCTCCTTCACTTAAAAACACACACACACCACTTTCACTTAAACACACACATGCCTCTCACTTACACACACACACACCTCTCACTTACACACACACATGCCTCTTTTACTTGAACACACAACTTTCTTTAAACACACACACACACACACACACACACACACACCTCACTTAAAAACATGCAAACACAAAACACAGTGCTTCCAACATTTATTAAAGCTTGAGGCAAGTGCTGTCAGTGCCTACCTTTGGCTATCATCAGCCTGACGGAGGAGCAGAGAACTTCCCTCGGCTGGCTTGCTTAACTGGAAGGGCCCGGGAGGAGCCGCGCTCTGGAGCTCCCCTAGCTGCAGCCAGCTCTCTGTATATACAGGAGGCAGCTTCCCACTGACACAGCTCCTCCGTCTGTAAGAATCATTAAAAAAAAAATTAGCAACGGCAGTGGCGGAACTAGAGAATGGTGGGCCCAGGTGCAACAATATGCATTGGGCCCCCCTCCCATATTATAAATAGGTGACGCACATCACCCAGAAAATGTAGTTTTGTCTCACTGAGAAGGGTGTCACCATACAATAGTACTCTAAAGTCACATTGTGCCACACAGTAGAGATCCTTATACATGGTACATAACACAGCAGAGATCCTTATACACGTTACGTCACACAGTAGAGATTCTTATACACGTTACGTCACACAGTAGAGATCCTTATACACGTTACGTCACACAGTAGAGAGCATTATACACGTTACGCCACACATGAGAGAGCCTTATACACGTTACGTCACACAGTAGAGATCCTTATACACGTTACGTCACACAGTAGAGATCCTTATACACGTTACGTCACACAGTAGAGATTCTTATACACGTTACGTCACACTGTAGAGAGCATTATACACGTTACGCCACACATGAGAGAGCCTTATACACGTTACGTCACACAGTAGAGATCCTTATACATGTTACGTCACACAGTTGGGAGCCTTATACACGTTACGCCAGTGTCTAACTGATGTGCACACCAAGATTAACTACGAGGAATGTGAGCTAGATAGAAACAGATGTAGCCAGCCTAATTTTTGCCGTGATGCGTTGGTATGGGAATACGTATTGCGACAAGCTGCAGTGAACGCTGTGCTGCGCTAAGTTGCAGCCAACGTTCTCTCTATAGTGTATACACATTTCATAGACATGGGAACACTAGTCATGAGTGTGGCTACATCTGTAGATATGGATATACAGTATACTGTATATACACACACATAGTAAACACACACACAGCAAAATACATATACACACACACACATCCATAGCAAAAACATACATACAAACACACACACACACACACACACACACACACACACACACACACACACACTACTAAACACACATATACATACACACCCATAGCAAAAAAAATAAGAATTTACTTACCGATAATTCTATTTCTCGGAGTCCGTAGTGGATGCTGGGGTTCCTGAAAGGACCATGGGGAATAGCGGCTCCGCAGGAGACAGGGCACAAAAGTAAAGCTTTTACAGGTCAGGTGGTGTGTACTGGCTCCTCCCCCTATGACCCTCCTCCAGACTCCAGTTAGGTACTGTGCCCGGACGAGCGTACACAATAAGGGAGGATTTTGAATCCCGGGTAAGACTCATACCAGCCACACCAATCACACCGTACAACTTGTGATCTAAACCCAGTTAACAGTATGATAACAGAGGAGCCTCTGAAAGATGGCTTCCTAAACAATAACCCGAATTAGTTAACAATAACTATGTACAAGTATTGCAGATAATCCGCACTTGGGATGGGCGCCCAGCATCCACTACGGACTCCGAGAAATAGAATTATCGGTAAGTAAATTCTTATTTTCTCTATCGTCCTAAGTGGATGCTGGGGTTCCTGAAAGGACCATGGGGATTATACCAAAGCTCCCAAACGGGCGGGAGAGTGCGGATGACTCTGCAGCACCGAATGAGAGAACTCCAGGTCCTCCTTTGCCAGGGTATCAAATTTGTAAAAATTTACAAACGTGTTCTCCCCTGACCACGTAGCTGCTCGGCAGAGTAGTAATGCCGAGACCCCTCGGGCAGCCGCCCAAGATGAGCCCACCTTCCTTGCGGAATGGGCCTTAACAGATTTAGGCTGTGGCAGGCCTGCCACAGAATGTACAAGTTGAATTTTGTTACAAATCCAACGAGCAATCGACTGCTTAGAAGCAGGTGCACCCAACTTGTTGGGTGCATACAGTATAAACAGCGAGTCAGATTTTCTGACTCCAGCCGTCCTTTAAATGTATATTTTTAAGGCTCTGACAACGTCCAACAACTTGGAGTCCTTCAAGTCGTCTGTAGCCGCAGGCACTACAATAGGCTGGTTCAGGTGAAACGCTGATACCACCTTAGGGAGAAAATGCGGACGCGTCCGCAGCTCTGCCCTATGTCGAATGGAAAATTAAATAAGGGCTTTTATAAAACAAAGCCGCCAGTTCAGATACTCTCCCGGCCGAAGCCAGGGCCAGTAACATAGTCACTTTCCATGTGAGATATTTCAAATCCACCTTCTTTAGTGGTTCAAACCAATTTGATTTGAGGAAATCTAAAACTACATTTAGATCCCACGGTGCCACCTTAGGCACCACAGGAGGCTGTATATGCAGTACTCCTTTGATAAAAATCTGGACCTCAGGGACTGAGGCCAATTCTTTTTGGAAGAATATTGATAGGGCCGAAATTTGAACCTTAATAGATCCCAATTTGAGACCCATAGACAATCCTGATTGCAGGAAATGTAGGAAAACGACCCAGTTGAAATTCCTCCATCGGAGCACTCCGCTGCTCGCACCACGCAACATTTTCGCCAAATACGGCGATAATGCTTCGCGGTGACTTCCTTCCTTGCCTTTATCAAGGTAGGAATGACTTCTTCTGGAATGCCTTTTCCTTTTAGGATCTGGCATTCAAACGCCATGCCGTCAAACGCAGCCGCGGTAAGTCTTGAAAAAGACAAGTACCCTGCTGAAGCAGGTCCCTTCTCAGAAGTAGAGGCCACGGATCGTCCGTGACCATCTCTTGAAGTTCCGGGTACCAAGTCCTTCTTGGCCAATCCGGAGCCACTAGTCTTACTCCACTTTGCCGTATAATCCTCAATACCTTTGGTATGAGAGGCAGAGGAGGAAACACATATACCGACTGGTACACCCAAGGTGTTACCAGCGCGTCCACAGCTATTGCCTGCGGATCTCTTGACCTGGCGCAATACCTGTCCAGTGTTTTGTTGAGGCGAGACGCCATCATGTCCACCATTGGTTTTACCCAACGGTTTAATAGCATGTGGAAAACTTCTGGATGAAGTCTCCACTCTCCCGGGTGAAGGTCGTGTCTGCTGAGGAAGTCTGCTTCCCAGTTGTCCACGCCCGGGATGAATACTGCTGACAGTGCTATCACGTGATTCTCCGCCCAGCGAAGGATCCTGGCAGCTTCTGCCATTGCCCTCCTGCTTCTTGTGCCGCCCTGTCTGTTTACATGGGCGACTGCCGTGATGTTGTCCGACTGGATCAACACCGGTCTTCCTTGAAGCAGAGGTTCCGCCTGGCTTAGAGCATTGTAGATTGCTCTTAGTTCCAGAATGCTTATGTGAAGAGACTTTTTCAGGCTCGACCACACTCCCTGGAAATTTCTTCCCTGTGTGACTGCTCCCCAGCCTCTCTGGCTGGCACCCGTGGTCACCAGGATCCAATCCTGCATGCCGAATCTGCGGCCCTCCAATAGATGAGCCTCCTGCAACCACCACAGAAGGGATACCCTTGTCCTCGGCGACAGGGTTATCCGCAGGTGCATCTGAAGATGCGACCCTGACCATTTGTCCAACAGATCCCTTTGCATGGAATCTGCCGAAAGGGATTGCTTCGTAAGAAGCTACCATTTTTTCCCAGGACTCTTGTGCATTGATGTACAGACACCTTTCCTGGTTTTAGGAGGTTCCTGACCAGGTCAGATAACTCCTTGGCTTTTTCTTCGGGAAGAAAAACCTTTTCTGAACTGTGTCCAGAATCATCCCCAGGAACAGCAGACGAGTTGTCGGCATTAATTGGGATTTTGGAATATTCAGAATCCATCCGTGCTGCTTTAGCACCTCTCGAGATAGTGCTAAACCCATCTCTAGCTGTTCTCTGGACCTTGCCCTTATTAGGAGATCGTCCAAGTATGGGATAATTAATACGCCTTTTCTTCGAAGAAGAAATATTATCTCGGCCATTACCTTTGTAAAGACCCGAGGTGCCGTGGACAAACCAAACGGCAGCGTCTGAAACTGATAGTGACAGTTTTGTACAACGAACCTGAGGTACCCCTGGTGTGAGGGGTAATTGGAACGTGGAGATACGCATCCTTGATGTCCAAGGATACCATAAAGTCCCCTTCTTCCAGGTTCGCTATCACTGCTCTGAGTGACTCCATCTTGAACTTGAACTTCTTTATGTACAGGTTCAAGGACTTCAGATTTAGAATAGGCCTTACCGAGCCATCCGGCTTCGGTACCACAAAAAGAGTGGAATAATACCCCTTCCCTTGTTGTAGAAGAGGTACCTTGACTATCACCTGCTGAGAATACAGCTTGTGAATGGCTTCCAAAACCGTCTCCCTTTCTGAGGGGGACGTTGGTAAAGCAGACTTCAGGAAACGGCGAGGTGGCTCTGTCTCTAATTTCAACCTGTACCCCTGAGATATTATCTGCAGGATCCAGGGATTTACCTGCGAGTGAGCCCACTGCGCGCTGTAATTCTTGAGACGACCGCCTACCGCCCCCGAGTCCGCTTGCGAAGCCCCAGCGTCATGCTGAGGCTTTTGTAGAAGCCGGGGAGGGCTTCTGTTCCTGGGAAGGAGCTGCCTGTTGCTGTCTCTTCCCTCGTCCTCTGCCTCGTGGCAGATATGAATAGCCCTTTGCTCTCTTATTTTTAAAGGAACGAAAAGGCTGCGGTTGAAAGGTCGGTGCCTTTTTCTGTTGGGGAGTGACTTGAGGTAGAAAGGTGGATTTCCCGGCCGTAGCCGTGGCCACCAAATCCGATAGACCGACCCCAAATAACTCCTCTACGCATCGCCTGTCCACTGTCGTGTCCATAAAGCTCTTCTGGCCGAAATGGACATAGCACTTACCCGTGATGCCAGTGTGCAGATATCTCTCTGTGCATCACGCATATAAAGAAATGCATCCTTTATTTGTTCTAACGACAGTAAAATATTGTCCCTGTCCAGGGTATCAATATTTTCGATCAGGGACTCTGACCAAACTACCCCAGCACTGCACATCCAGGCAGTCGCAATAGCTGGTCGTAGTATAACACCTGCATGTGTGTATATACCTTTTTGGATATTTTCCATCCTCCTATCTGATGGATCTTTAAGTGCGGCCGTCTCAGGAGAGGGTAACGCCACTTGTTTTGATAAGCGTGTTAGCGCTTTGTCCACCCTAGGAGGTGTTTCCCAGCGCTCCCTAACCTCTGGCGGGAAAGGGTATAAAGCCAATAACTTCTTTGAAATTAGCAGTTTTTTATCGGGGCACCCCACGCTTCATCACACACGTCATTTAATTCTTCTGATTCGGTAAAAACTACTGGTAGTTTTTTCACACCCCACATAATACCCTGTTTAGTGGTACCTGTAGTATCAGCTAAATGTAACATCTCCTTTATTGCCAAAATCATATAACGTGTGGCCCTTTTGGAAAATACGGTTGATTCGTCACCTTCACTACCGGAATCAGTGCCTGTGTCTGGGTCTGTGTCGACCGACTGAGGCAAGGGGCGTTTTACAGCCCCTGACGGTGTTTGAGGCGCCTGGACAGGCACTAAGTGAGTGTCCGGCCGCCTCATGTCGGCAAACGACTGCTTAAGCGAGTTGACGCTATCCCGTAATTCCACAAATAAAGGCATCCATTCTGGTGTCGACCCCCTAGAAGGTGACATCCTCATATTTGGCAATTGCTCCGCCTCCACACCAATAACGTCCTCATACATGTCGACACACACGTACCGACACACAGCAGACACACAGGGAATGCTCTATACGAAGACAGGACCCACTAGCCCTTTGGGGAGACAGAGGGAGAGTCTGCCAGCACACACCAAAAAGCGCTATATATGACAGGGATAGCCTTATGATTAAGTGCTCCCTTATAGCTGCTTTTATATTAATATATTGCCATTTATTTTGCCCCCCCTCTCTGTTATACCCTGTTTCTGTAGTGCAGTGCAGGGGAGAGACCTGGGAGCCTTCCTGACCAGCGGAGCTGTGACAGAAAATGGCGCCGTGTGCTGAGGAGATAGGCCCCGCCCCTTTTCCGGCGGGCTCGTCTCCCGCTATTTAGTACATTTAGGCAGGGGTAAATATCTCCATATAGCCTCTGGGGCTATATGTGAGGTATTTTTAGCCTTTTTAAAGGTTTACATTTGCCTCCCAGGGCGCCCCCCCCCAGCGCCCTGCACCCTCAGTGACTGCCGTGTGAAGTGTGCTGAGAGGAAAATGGCGCACAGCTGCAGTGCTGTGCGCTACCTTAAGAAGACTGCAGGAGTCTTCAGCCGCCGATTCTGGACCTCTTCTTGCTTCAGCATCTGTGAGGGGGCCGGCGGCGTGGCTCCGGTGACCATCCAGGCTGTACCTGTGATCGTCCCTCTGGAGCTTCATGTCCAGTAGCCAAGAAGCCAATCCATCCTGCACGCAGGTGAGTTCACTTCTTCTCCCCTCTGTCCCTCGTTGCAGTGATCCTGTTGCCAGCAGGAATCACTGTAAAATAAAAAACCTAAGCTAAACTCTCTAAGCAGCTCTTTATGAGAGCCACCTAGAATTGCACCCTTCTCGGCCGGGCACAAAAATCTAACTGGAGTCTGGAGGAGGGTCATAGGGGGAGGAGCCAGTACACACCACCTGACCTGTAAAAGCTTTACTTTTGTGCCCTGTCTCCTGCGGAGCCGCTATTCCCCATGGTCCTTTCAGGAACCCCAGCATCCACTTAGGACGATAGAGAAATACAGTATACATACACCAATAGCAAAATACATACACACCCCCATAGCAAAACCACACACATACATCCCTAGCAAAACACATACACCCATAGCAAAACACACACAGCTAAATACATACACACACAGCCAGCATTTGCATGTGTGTACAACATACTTTTCACCTCCTGGCTCCTGTAAGGCTCCTCACTGCGGCTGAGCTGATGTCTCCCAGTCCTCACTCTCCACACACACTGCTGCCGTGACTGTCTCTCCTTCCTCCCCCTTCTCCCAGCATGCAGCGGTGGCAGAGACCAGGAGTCTGGAGGAAGCTGCAGCAGCGCGGTGCCGAGATGAAGGGTGATGATGAGCTCACCCTTCTCACTTGATGGCGCTGTGCGCTCACGTCCGGCGGCTTCCTCCTGTGTTAAGGCCTGCAGCGCAGCGTGTAATGAGTCAGTGTGACTCATTACACTGCTGCCGGCTGTGGGCCCCGCAAGTTCCGCCGCTGAGCAGCGGCGATCAGGCAGCGGGAGACAGTGGAGGAAATGTGCCCCCTGCCGGTCAGGAGCCCGGCGGCAGCCGACTCCACTGCCTCCCACAGTTCCGCCCCTGCTGTCACCTCTCCCTGGCATCATCCTGCTTCTCCCTGTCATCTCTCCCTGGCATCACGCTGTCTCTCCCTGTCACCTCCCTGGAGTCACCCTGCCTCTCCCTGTCACCTCTCCCTGGTGTCACCCTGCCTCTCCCTGTCACCTCTCCCTGGCATCACTATGCTTCTCCCTGTCACCTCTCCCTGGTGTCACTCTGCCTCTCCCTGTCACATCTCCCTGGCGTCACCCTGCTTCTCCCTGTCACCTCTCCCTGGCATCACCCTGCTTCTTCCTGTCACCTCTCCCTGGCATCACTCTGCCTCTCCCTTCGAATATATTATATTTTGAAGCAGTAATCCCACCTACTTTGGTATTGGTTCCACCTACAGTTGATTTGGTGCCGCCCACATGAGGTCACTTCTAGAAATTTTTCCAGGGCCACTTTTATTTTCCAATCCGCCCCTGGCTGTATCGATCCCCAGCGATCCACAGCGCTGCCCGAGGATCAGCATAACCTATTAAGTGTTAAGTCCGCCCCCTTCCAATATAAGTCCAGGGGGCGGGCTTAACACTACACAGGCTTATGCTGATTCCTGTGCGATGCAAGGCGCCTAATGCATTCAAGTGCTGGCGATCTCCAGCACATCGATCCAGCACATATATACATGCATGATAATATGCATCTATATATGTGCTCTGTGATTCCCCCCCCCCGCTGCAACCCCAAAACCCCCCACTATTATCGCTCTTATACCAAAATCCCATGTTGAGGTGTGGATTATTAGATAGACAGTGTCTAGATAGACAGTCAAAAGGTCTACGCCCAAAAGGTCAACATGCAATAGGTCGACAGGGTCAAAAGGTCATCAGGGTAAAAACGTTGACATGCAAAGGGTCAACATGCAAAAGGTTAACAGGGTCAAAAGGTCACCATGAAAAAGTTTGTTTTTTGGTGTCTATGTTGACAACTGTCAACATGGACCCCAATTAGTGTAAAGCCTACCCCCACATGGCTTGCTAAACTCGCAATGCTTCGGGAACACTGTTGGAATCTCACTCTATACCCACGTGGATCATAAAGTAAGAACAAGTTGGTAAAAAAACCATGAAAAACACATGTTGACCCTTTCCCGTGTCGACCTTTTTGTTGTCAACCTTTTGCTTGTGTCGAACTTTTGTCAATGTTGACATAAACTATGTTGACCTTTTGATATGTGGACCTATGGCCTGTCGACCAATAGTGGTTGACCTATTGACTGTGGACCTAGACACTGTCGACCATTGACCGGATACCGATAGGATATGTGCCTACTTTGCCAGCGTATTTCATGCCCAAACCAGTGTTGGGCAAAGCAAAAATAGGATTTTGATAACCTACCGGTAAATCCTTTTCTCCTAATCCGTAGAGGATGCTGGGGATGACATCAAGACCATAGGGTATAGACGGGATCCGCAGGAGACATGGGCACTCTAAAGACTTTTCATTGGGTGTGAACTGGCTCCTCCCCCTATGCCCCTCCTCCAGACCTCAGTTGTAGGAACTGTGCCCAGGGAGACTGACATTTCGAGGAAAGGAATTACTTAACTAGTGGTGAGATATCTACCAACTCACACCCTCAACCATGCCGCACACATGGCATTCAACATAACACACGCCAACAGGCATGAACTAATTGCAGCAACATGCTGAAACCAAGATAACACAACTTGTGTAACTTTAATAACTAAACTGCAGGTAAAGTACGCACTGGGACGGGCGCCCAGCATCCTCTGCAGACTAGGAAAAAAGGATTTACCAGTAGGTTATCAAAATCCTATTTTCTCATACGTCCTAGAGGATGCTGGGGACGACATCAAGACCATGGGGTCTATTCCAGTACGGGCGGGAGAGTGCGGTTGACCCTGCAGCACAGATTGACCAAACTTTAGGTCCTCATCGGCCAAGGTGTCAATCTTGTAGAACTTAGCAAATGTGTTTGACCCTGACCAAGTAGCTGCTCGGCAAAGTTGTAATGCCGAAACCCCCGGACAGCCGCCCAGGATGAGCCCACATTCCTAGTGGAGTGGGCCTTTATCGACGTCGGTAACGGCAATCCAGCCATAGTATGAGCTTGCTGAATCGTATTTCTAATCCAACGTGCAATAGTCTGCTTGGAAGCAGGACAGCCAATCTTGTTGTGATCATACAGGACAAACAGAGCCTCTGTTTTCCGTATACGAGCTGTTCTAGCAACATAGATTTTCAAAGCTCTAACCACATCTAGAGACTTTGAATCAGTGAATGTGTCAGTAACTACTGGCACCACAATAGGTTGGTTTATGTGAAAAGCAGAAACCACCTTAGGAAGAAAATGTTGTCGAGTTCACAACTCTGCCCTATCTTCATGGAAAATCAGGTAAGGGCTCTTGTGAGACAAGGCCCCCAATTCAGACACCCGCCTTGCGGATGCCAATGCCAAAAGCATCACCACTTTCCAAGTGAGAAACTTCAACTCTATCTTTTGTAGAGGCTCAAACCAATCTGATTGAAGGAACTGCAATACCACGTTAAGGTCCCATGGTGCCACTGGAGGCACGAATGGAGGCTGGATGTGCAGAACCCCTTTCACGAAGGTCTGAACCTCTGGAAGAGAGGCCAATTGTTTTTGAAAGATCACTGACAAGGCCGAAATCTGGACCTTAATTGATCCCAATCGTAGGCCCGCCTCTACACCATCCTGCAAAAAATGGAGAAAACGTCCTAAGTGAAACTCTTCCGAAGGAGCCTTCTTGGATTCACACCAAGACACATATTTTCTCCAAATACGGTGGTAATGTTTTGACGTTACTCCCTTTCTGGCCTGAATAAGGGTAGGGATGACCTCCTTAGGAATACCCTTCCTGGCTAGGATATGGTGCTCAACAGCCATGCCGTCAAACGTAGCCGCGATAAGTCTTGGTACACACACGGCCCCTGCTGCAGCAGGTCCTCCCAAGGAGGAAGAGGCCGAGGATCTCCTATGAGTAACTGCTGAAGATCTGGGTACCAAGCCCTTCTTGGCCAGTCTGGGGCAATGAAGATTGCTCGAACCCTTGTCTTTCTTATGATCCTGAGTACTTTTGGGATCAGCGGAAGTGGAGGGAAAACATACACTGACGGAAACACCCACTGGGTCACCAGTGCATCCACTGCTACTGCTTGAGGGTCTCTCGACCTGGAACAGTATCTCTGAAGCTTCTTGTTGAGACGAGATGCCATCATGTCTTTTTGAGGAAATCTCCAAAGACTTGTCACCTCTGCGAAGACTTCTTGGATGGAGATCGTGTCTGTTGAGGAAGTCTGCTTCCCAGTTGTCTACTACCGGAATGAATATTGCCGACAGAGCTTGTAGATGTTTTTCTGCCCAGCGGAGGATTTTTGTCGCCTCTGCCATTGCTGCTATGCTTTTCGTTCCGCCCTGCCTGTTTATGTATGCGACTGTTGTTACATTGTCCGCCTGGATCTGCACGGGATGGTCTTGAAGAAGATGTACCACTTGTTGAAGGCCGTTGTAAATGGCTGTTAGCTCCAGAACGTTTATGTGAAGGCAGGCTTCCTGTTGTGACCAACGTCCCTGGAAGTTTTCTCCCTGAGAGACTGCTCCCCAGCCTCGGAGACTTGCATCCGTGGTTACTAAGACCCAGTCCTGAATCCCGAACCTGCATCCCTCTAGCAGGTGAGAGCTATGCAACCACCACAGGAGCGAAATCCTGGTTTTTGACGACAGGATTATCTTTCTGTGCATGTGTAGGTGTGACCCCGACCATTTGTCCAACAGGTCCCACTGGAATACTCTGGCATGGAACCTGCCAAACTGTACGGCCTCGTAGGCCGCCACCATCTTCCCCAACAACCGAATGCACTGATGGATCGACACACTTGATTGTTTCAATATCTGTTTTACCATTTTCTGGATTTCCAGAGCCTTTTCCAGCGGAAGAAATTCCATCTTGAACTTGAACCTTTTCAGGAAGAAATTCATATCTTTTAGATTTAAGATCGGTCTGACCGAGCCGTCCGGCTTCAGAACAACAAAGAGGCTTGAATAAAAACCCCGCCCTTGTTGTGACAACTGTACCAGGACTATGACCTGGTCTTGACATAATTTTTGGATTGCCACTGTTACTGCTTCTCTCTCTGGCGGAGAAGCTGGCAAGGTCGATTTGAAAAATCGGCATGGGGGAACGTCTGGAAACTCTAGTTTGTATCCCTGGGATACTATTTGCAACACCCAGGGGTCCAGGCCAGATAGAATCCAGTCCTGGCTGAAGAGTTTGAGACGTGCCCCCACCCGAGCGGCCACCCGGAAGGGAGTTCCAGCGTCATGCTGGGGGATTTGGCAGAATTAGGGGTAGACTTTTGCTCATGGGAACTTGGAGCCGGTGTGGGCTTCTTTCCCCTTCCCCTTCCCCTACCTGCAAAGAAGGGGAAACCTCTCATCTTTTTGTATTTATTGGGCCGAAAGGACTGCATTTGTGGGTGATAGGTCTTTTTTGCCGGTGCAGGTGCAGAGGGCAAAAATTTTGACTTACCTGCGGTAGCCGCCGAGACTAACGCATCCAGGCCATCGCCAAATAAGGCCTCACCTTTATATGGGAGAACCTCTATGTTTCTTTTGGAATCTGCATCCGCGTTCCACTGGCTAATCCATAAGGCCTGCCTAGCCGATACTGCCATGGTAGCGGCTTGTGAACTCAAGAGTCCAATATCCTTCATTGCTTCCAGCATGTAGGCGGCAGCGTCCTTGATATTCCGTAACTTAAGGAGAATCTCATCTTTATCAATCGTGTCAATTTCTGATGACACGCTTTCTGACCATTTTTCAATAGCGCGACTCACCCATGCGCAGGCAATAGTGGGCCTGAGCAGTGTACCATTGGTAACATAAATGGATTTTGCGGTCTGCCGGCTCTTTAAGAGAAGCCGTGCCAGGAGCAGGGAGAATTACCTTCTTTGTCAGCCTGGAAAGTGCACTGTCTAACACAGGGGGTGACTACCATTTTTTTCTGTCCTCAGCCGGGAAAGGGTAAGCTATGTGAATCCTTTTGGGAATACGACATTTTTTATCAGAATTCACCCACATCCCTTCAAACAGAGCATTTAGTTCGTGTGAAGGAGGGAACGTGACTTTGGATTTCTTTTCCTTATATAAATAAGCTTTCTCCTGAGGTACAGGAGTCCATTCTGTAACCTTCAACACGTCCCTTATAGCCACAATCATATATTGTATACTTTTTGCCAATTTATGATCTATCTCTCTGGATTCACTATCGTCGACACAAGAATCAGAATTCGTGTCGGTATCAGTGTTTACAACATTTGCAAATGGTCTCTTATGTGACCCAGAGGGGCCGCCCGCATAAGGAATAACAGCATCCTGAAAAATCACATTTTCCACAGATTTTCTCCAGCATGCAGCCTTAGATTCACACTTATCCAATCTACGGTTAATCAGATGCATACTGTCACGTAGCTCTTTCACCCATGCAGGCTCTTGGTGTGCCTGTAGCGCCACCACATTACAACTCTGTGTCCCTAAAATGGCTTTCTCCGGGGAGGAACTCCCTGCCTCAGACATGCCTCACACTTGTACAGCACTCACAGACACACTGGGACTTATTTGGGGACAGACCCACAGTAAAATCTGTCAGAGGGACACAGTATAGGAGCAGCCAGCTCACAACCCCAGCGCCTGTATTTAATGTCTGTGAACACAGAATGCCCACTGACATGCAGCGCTCTTTACACAGTAAAACATATTTGTATAGCACCCAAATCGCTTTGTGCCCCCTTATTTACACCCTGAATACTTGTAGTCAGAAGTGGAGGAGGACCAGCTATATCTCTGCAGCCTGAGGAGAGAGAAAATGGGGCTGAGCAGTGTGCTGGCTGCCTGAGGAAGAAGCTCCGCCCTAATTACCTCAGAGACTGTTTGTAATACTTATACTGGCGGGGGTAGAGCTGTGCCTGGGCATCTTATGCCCCCTATTAGCCAGTTTATAGAGGTATTTTGCTGCCCAGGGTGCCACCTCCCGTGCCCTGCACCCTGCAGTGCCTGTGTGTGTGGGCAGCAATGGCGCGCTGCGCTCCCGCCAGCCACGTCGTACCTCAGCCGTCACTTACTTGATTGAAGTTCAATCTTCTCATACTCACCTGTCTTCTGACTTCTGGCTCTGTGAGGGGGGTGACGGCGTGCTGTGGGAGTGAGCATCTAGACACGGCTAGCGTTCAGTTCCCTTCAGGAGCTAATGGTGTCCTGTCAGCCAGAAGCAGAGCCATGAAACTCTGAGGTAGTTGGTTCTGCTTCTGCCCCCTAACATAAGTATTTTCAGAGAAACTCAGTAGAGCTCCTCAGAGTGCATCCAGTTGACCTGAGCACATTTCTAAAACTGAGGTCTGGAGGAGGGGCATAAAGGGAGGAGCCAGTTCACACCCAATGAAAAGTCTTTAGAGTGCCCATGTCTCCTGCGGATCCCGTCTATACCCCATGGTCTTTATGTCATCCCCAGCATCCTCTAGGATGTATGAGAAATACATGTGGGTCATATGCAAGTGGTCCCACTCTGTTGACTTCAGGAGTCAAATTTGTTGCCCGAGACTCATTAACCCTCGCAAAACTACAGCTACTTATTCATAATAGAAAATTATGGTGTTAAGGTGCCCACTTTGCCCAAATTTCATGCCCAAATCAGTGTTGGGCAACGCAAAATACATGTGGGTCAAATGCAAGTGACAACACTCTGTTGAGTTCAGGTGTCATATTTGTTGCCCAAAACTCGTTAACACTTGCAAAACTACAGCTACTTATTCAAAATGGTAAATTATAGTTTATGTGCCCACTTCGCCAGCGTATTTCATGTCCAAACCAGCGTTGGGCAAGGCAAAGTACATGTACGTCATATGAAAGGAACCCTCCTCTGTTGATTTCAGGTGTCAAATTTGTTGCCTGAGACTCATTAACCCTTGCAAAACTATAGCTTATTCAAAATGGTAAATTATAGTGTATGTGCCCACTTTGCCGGTGTATTTCATGCCCAAACCAGTGTTGGGCAAGGCAAAATCCATGTGGTTCATATGCAAGTAACCCCACTCTGTTGACTTCAGGTGTCAAATTTGTTGCCTGAGACTCGTTAACCCTTGCAAAACTACAGCACTTATTCAAAATGGTAATTTATAGTGTATGTGCCCACTTTGTCAGCGTATGTCATGCCCAAACCAGCGTTGGGCAAGGCAAAGTACATGTAGGTCATATGAAAGGGTCCCTCCTCTGTTGATTTTAGGTGTCAAATTTGTTGCCCAAGACTCATTAACCCTTGCAAAACTGAATGATCTGTATAAGAAGCTGGAGCTCAAATAAGAAGTGAATAAGAAGTGAATAAGAAGCTGGCCGAATAAGAAGATGGCTTCAGCCTCGTAGTGCCTAAAGAATACTATGCAGATGGACATCTATTGGGAATAGTAACCTGTGCCACTGTGCCCGAAACGTGACGAGCAAATCGAGCCCGCCAGGCAGGGACAGACTGGGGCCGCTGTTCGGCCCTGGCATTTGTGTGCAAGTGAAAAGTGCACGCGAACACTGTTCACGGGGGCGTGCCGTGAGTTGGGGGGGGGGGGATGGGCGTGGACTCGAATTAGGCATGATCGGTTGGCAGGGTGGGAGGTATTTAAAGAGGGAGGGAGTGAGTGTGGGGGGGAGGCCAAGTTAGCAGGATGTAGCGAGTGTAGATGTAAAGTATAAGTGATGGATAGAGGGAGGGAAAGTGGTCAGGAGGGATTTATGGATGGGGTGAGGGAAAGTTGGTGGAACTAAGGGAGTGTTGGAGGAAGGGAGGGTAGGATAGAGGGTGTCTGGCTTATGAATTGGACAGAGTGATGGAGGGAGGGTTTTCGGGATGGAGAGAGTTAGGGGGGGTATTCAATTACCTGTGAAGAAACATCGGCCGCAAAAATTTTTCCTGATGTATCACCAATATTTTTTTCAGGCTATCCCATTTGTTTGCCTGTAAAAGAAAAATAAATTTTCTTACGAAAACACACGGGTTCAGTGAAACCTGTGTTTTCGGTAGAAACAGTGCTTTCTTTATGGCCACTAACAGCCTTCTATACTAGGTCTTGCTATCTCAGTTGCCACTTTTTTAGACTGATTGATCTCCATTTTTTCACGGTCTTCTCCCTTTTTGTAGAAATTGAGCAACCTCACCATGAGTACTGCATATTGTCATTTTTCACTGGATCTTGCATTTCTTGGGTGCACGCACTCACACGATGCATGTGTGGGCCCGATTCAGACCTGGGCCAGTAGTTACTAAAAGTCTGAGTTTGGTCGATTTGTGTTTTTTTTTCTAAGTCCCAATCCGGGAATTCACTAAGCACCAATCTTGGCAGTGTCTGGTCTATTCGTAATGGTTTGAATGACAACGTTCCGAAATACGAATGAATAGACCATCGGTCAAACGCGGCTGTTATTTCATAGAATACGGGAATTCACTATTCATTCGTATTTGGGTGTTAGTCTCTGAGGGCTCAAATGCGGTCGTATTTTTTTGCGAATCGTTAAAAAAAGTGGCAAAAAAATAGACCTGCTTTTTTCAGTCGTGTTTACATGTGTTGCAAATAAAAAATCACTCACACCTGAATTAGGATGCCTATAAAAGGATGTTAGGCCCATTTCAATACACCTACACTCAGAAATGGCAGCAGGACTGTGGGCCAGTGATCTTTTGTGTGCTGTGGGATTCCTCAGACTCAGACATCAGCCTGTAAGTACCCAGGGCCAAGAAACTGAACATGGTCAGCAGGTTGTACAGGTTCCGCGGAGGCTGCACAGGCCTTGTTTTTTTAGGGGGCGTTTAAACTTGAACGCATTGTCCGATGATAATGTCATACAGATGTTCCGTCTAAATCGTACCAACATTTTCCGTCTGTATGACCTTGTCAAACTGGGCCTAGACCCTGAGACAGCACGCTCTCGCCCTGTCTCAGGCCTGCACAAACTCCTGGCTGTGTTGCACTTTCTGGCTACTGGCAGCTTTCAGGCTGTGTCTGGGGATGTGATAGGAATCTCACAGCCCACATTTTCCAGAATCTTAACACAGGTGATGTATACCTAACAACCTCTTTTGTTTTGTGTTTGTTTTAATTTCTCGGTGGCCAGTTCTGTCCTAAAATCTCAAGTTTATTGTTCTTTAAAATGTTCACACAGGTTTTGGCTGTTTTGCAGCCACACATCTGCTTCCCTACCCAGGAGTTTCAGTGGCATGCCGTCAGGGTAGATTTCTATGAGCTGGCTGGCATGCCCAATGTGCTTGGAGCCATAGATTGCACACACATTCAGCTGAGACCACCTAGGGGCAGGCAGCACATATATACAAACTGCCATTTTGAACACTCCACAAATGTGCAGGTGGTTTGTGATGCAAATCTCAAAATAATGAGTGTTGTTGCTGGTTACCCTGGGGGCTGCCATGACTCCTTCATCCTAAGTCAGTCATCCCTCTTTGATAAGTTTGAGGACGGACAAATGCCAGATGGCTGGCTGCTGGGTATGTAATTTGATATGTGTAGGCCTGCGTATACTTTGCCCAATTACAGGTGCAGATGTATTAACCTGTAGAAGGCATAAGGAAGTGAGAAACCAGTGATCTGTGCAAGGTGTTAAAGGCACCAGCCAATCTGCTCCAATATGTAAATGAACATTTAGGATCAGATTGTCTGCTGCCTTTATTACCTTGCACATATCACTGGTTTTTCACTTCCTTATGCCTTCTACAGGTTAATACATCTGCCCCACAGTGTGTTACTTATGCGTTGCTGTATCTTCACATGAATCACGTTACTATATCTGTCTTTTAGGTGATGGAGGATATGGCTGTTTCTCTTGGCTTCTAACTCCATTGTACCGACCTGATACCCCTGCTGAACACAATTACAATAATGCACATAAGTCCACGCGGAATGTGATAGAAAGATGTTTTGGTGTGCTGAAATCTAGGTTTCGGTGTCTGGATAAGTCTGGTGGACTTTTGTTGTATAGTCCCTCCAAGGTGACTCAAATTGTGTTCTGCTGCTGCTTTCTTCATAACATGTGTTTGCAACAACATCTGCCACATGTTGAGGAGGAGGAGGAGGAGGAGGAGGAGGAAGAAAGCAGCCAGCAAGCAGAGGAATTAGAGACATCTGGTGATACTTGGAGTACTGATGTAGGGAGGCAGGTTAGGCAACACATCATCAATAGCTATTTCTAAGGTAAGCTTGGTTTGCTTATTTCATTTGTTGTGTCTTCATAAATAGATGTTTTGTTTTTTTGGTCAAAATCCAGTACTCAGAATGTGTCTGTCTCCTTGACACATACAAACATACCCTCGCTATATGGTCAACAAATGTTGCATGTGTATTGTGTATCTTTTTAATATCAAAACAACAGATTATGAGTGGCATGCATTAAGTCTGGATAAGTGTTCGAAATCTTACAGTGCTAATTTCTTACAAGCCCACATCATCCATTTAGTATTTCACTTTATCATTGTGTGTAATGTCCTAATGCACAGGTTCACAAACTCGGCCCCCAGGACCACACACAGTGCATGTTTTTCTCGTAACCCAGTAGAAGCACAGGTGTAAGAATTACTCACAGACATATGTGAAAAGGTTCACAGGTGGAGCTAATTATGTCACTTGTGATTCTGTGAGTAGACCTGCAAAACATGCACTGTGTGGGTTCCTGATGGCCGAGTTTGAGAACCTGTGTTCCCAAAAAACTCTCCTCAACATATAATATGTTTGCCTTGAGGAATACATGTGTCCCTATGTGTGACGCAACATCATATTTAAGACTCACAAACTTACTGTAATCAGGAATAATTTATTTCCTAATGTTTGATGCTGTAAACTTGATGATGTGTAAGTAAATACACAGTTTGCCACACATATACATTATTATAAACAGATTTTTTTGAAAAAAGTACATATTTGTTTGTTTCAGCATCATGTGTAAAATCATGCTTAATAATTTTAGCACACACAAACCTGTCCCAACAATACTGACATTCATTTGGACAATGTTTTTCAAACAAAACAAAGGCAACATATTACAAGCTTTTTACGCCACTCAATTGTGTTAATCTTGTAATGTTGTATAGATAAGATAGCTAAGATATGTATCACTAACATTGTAATTGGGATTGTCTGCAGGCAAAGAGAATGATTGGAATCTAGAAAGAGTAATGATTAGAAAAAAATCAAGTGGTCAGTTTACTTCCTGCTAAAGACATTCTGCCTGGCTGGCAATTATTGTATCTGCAGGCAAAGAGAATGATTGTAATCTAGAAAGAGTAATGATTAGAAAAAAATCAAGTGGTCAGTTTACTTCCTGCTAAAGACATTCTGCCTGGATGGCAATTATTGTATCTGCAGGCAAAGAGAATGATTGGAATCTAGAAAGAGTAATGATTAGAAAAAAATCAAGTGGTCAGTTTACTTCCTGCTAACATGTATGTGTGGCTCCATCAACATTTTCCTCCTCCAATACCCCAAAAAAATGAAAAGGAATAAATGTGCGTACTATTTTTAACAATTAATTTGGTGCACTTATAATTAATAATGTTTAAAAAAGGGGCAAGGAGCTAAGTGTGATATTTTGTAAAGCATCAAAAACACTTGCTAACTTTACTTATCACAAATGTCTAACTTTTTTTTAATGTTTTTTTTGGTGGTTGCTTGTCCTGCCCTTTGCCTTTTGCACTGTCATGTTGGCGTGCTCTGGTGGACCGTCTTGGTGGTGATGAGACTGGCGTGATATTTGGAGTAGTCGTACCACAACTGCTGGTTGTTTGCTGTTGGTGCATGCATCTGAGTGTTTCATTCAGGTTAGTGAGGGTGGCATTGAGTTCACGTGTAGCAGCATTTTGATTGTCTACTATTCTGAATATGCTTTCATTAATCTTTTGACTGTTTTGAAAAATGCTCATATAACTTTGCTGTTGTCTGTGCTGTTCTTCCATTAGTCTGTGCTGTTCTTCCATTATGCGCTGTAAGTTGCCCATGACCTGTGTAATGTCTGTACACATGAGTTTCATGGTATTGCCTATTCTGGTTGTTTGCTCATTTTGTCGACTCAGATTTCTTGAGATTCGTCTGAGGTGAGATGGTAGGCTTGCAAACATTTGTGTCTGCTTACGCAGGCAATCTTCATTAGTGGCCTGCTGTCTAGCCCAAATATTCCAAAACACCTGATCAGGGCCTTGTGTTCCTGGTGTTGTTGGGCTGTGTTGTGGTGGGGGTGGTGTGCTTTGCTGTGGTTGTGTACTCACAGGTGCTGGGGGCTCATTCCTTGCATTAATGGCTGCATTTCTAAGATGTTTGTCTCCTCCATGTCACTGTGTTGGTGTTGTTGCGGAGGGATGCTGTTTTCCCAGGACTCGAAGCTGAAATGTTAAACATATCTCCGTTAGCTATCCATATGGTTGTGAAATGAAATAAAAACACTACACATGGAACACATGTCATTCACTGTTGCTTTAAACTATTCTGCCTAGCAACATCATCACTCATAGCTTAAATACATACATATGCCTGCTTGTGTCAAATGTGTCTGGTTACTTAATTGTGAAAGCAAACACTTTAGATTTATTGTAGCTCACACATACTCCAGCATAAAAAAACCATTGTAATACATAATGTGTTACCTTATAGCTTTGTTCAAACAAACATAGTAATGTTTTGGTTGGTATTTTGCAATGTTACCTTAAGCACACATGAGATTTTTTGAAAAACAAACTTACTTTTAACAAACAAACCAACATGCTTTTTTGTTGCAGCATCTTACACCCAATGTCATACTGTATGACTCAAGTGGACATACATATCTTTACTGGATGTGGACAAGGCCATTTAGTTTGGATACCATTTCAGCTTTTACTTACTGCGGTAAGTATTTTTGTTTTGGATGTGTTTGGACTTAATGCGGTTATGACTGATTATGATTATGTTCTGACATTTTACACTTTTTTTCCAGTTTGATACTCACAATCAGGATGAGGGGAGTGTGGATGACGTCTTGGAGGTGTGTCCAAAATTTGGAGTGGGGGGACAGAACATACGGACGATAATCTTTGTGGCGGGGTAGCCTGCTGTGTTTGTGGCGGGACAGACGACCTTGCTTTCTTTTCGGCCACAGGTTTCTTGTGGTGATGTCTAACAGAAGAGCCACTTCTGCTGCTCCATACTTCTTTTGATGGACCTTTTAATGAAAGTGCAATTTTGTTATGGCCATTCCTTTACAAGCATACCCTATACTACAATGGACACTTTACCTGCTTCCGCAGCGTCATCATCATCAGATGTGTTAGGATTTACTGGCCGATGAGTAGTACTGTTTTTTTCAGACACTGTATAAAAAGAGATATATTCATAAATCATGCCACCCATTATGCTTATAAACATTTATACCTTTAGAAATGCTTGTTTTAAAAAAAAAAAAACATAAGGACCAGATATACCAAAAAAATTAATTAAAAATTAAAAAATATGCACTATGGCAACATCAAGACAGGCAAACATGTACAGGACACTGACATAGGCCACAATTTAAAGGAATGGGTTTAAAAAAAAAAAAAACACACAAATGAATTTTGTATTGTTTTTAAAAATAATACAGATGCAATATCTAATTGGCTCTGTGATGTGGCACTCCAAATACACATTACCACTATATGACCACACAAAGAAAACAGCAAATGTTAAGTTTTAAAAAAATGCAGTATGGTGTCACGGAACAAATAAAAGCAAAAAAAAAAAATATTTTTAAAACTTATTAAAAAAAAAAACCTTCAGTAAAGATGACATTACACATGTAAGTGGTTTACAAACCACTTTCCAGTACTCCAGCCTCTAACATGACAACGACTTATTTTAATTCCAAAAAACATGGATCACTTATATATAAAACATAGTCATAATTTTTAACGGAAAAAACGCCCAAAAGGAAAACATTATTGCAGGACAAATCAGAGACACAACAAGTCCAAACTACACATGCTAAATATCTGTGTAAAAAAAAAAAATGACATACAATAAAGTAAGATGTTACATTGGCTTTTAGCTAACACATGACCCAAAACAATGTATTTGCAAACACACACTTGAAGATGGGAGTAATATGCTACGTCACATGACACAGATTACAAAATACAACTTATAAAAAAAAAAAAAAAAAAAAAAAACACATGCTCACCATTCTTCCTTGGCCTATCTGAATCCCAGACATGGGTTGCAGAGACAACTTCAGGAGGTATGACACTCCGCATGGGCTCCTCATACTCCAGATATCTTGCAATATAGGGCTGCCCACCACCGGTTTGCCGAGCCGACTTGGCCTCCTTAGCCATTTTGGACTTGACACGCCGCTTTATGTCATAGTACCGTTTGCGGCATGTGTCCTCCGTCCGCTTGACCACCCCCTCACTATTGACAGCAGCAACTACTTTCGCCCACAACACCGTCTTCCTCCGTGTTGGCACCTTGGCGGACTCAGGCCCAAATAGCTGCCTCTGATACTTCATCAGCTCACGCACCAATGCAACATTTTCAGCAAAACTAAACTTAACATTCCGCCCAATCTTAGTAGTGGTGCGTGGCTGCGGAGCACTCTGACTGTCACTGTCACTTGAGGCTGCTGCAGCAACCTCACCCACCTCCTCCACCTCACTAATCTCACTAACACTCACCTCCTCCACCTGACCGACCTCCTCCCCCTCACTCACACCCTCCACCTCTGAGTCACACATAATTGTGTGTCTAAACAGTTAACACAGGAAAAAAAAAGACAAACAACACACACCTCCACTACCACTACACAACACACACACACACACACACACACACACACACACACACACACACAATGACAAGGGACTATAAAGAAAAATAACTTGGACTAAAAATGATACAAAACCACAAAATACAAGACAACAAGAATGACAAGACGACTTTCAAACACAATACCACACTCAGAAATCGCTACCAACACTCCTCTTCAAACCACAAAATCACCTACCTCCACAGCACAACCTCCCTCCTCCTCACCACTAACTAAACCCACGAGGTGCGGACGGTTTGGGGCGTATTTATTAGTGATGAGCGGGTTCGGTTCCTCGGAATCCGAACCCCCCCGAACTTCAGCCTTTTTACACGGGTCCGAGGCAGACTCGGATCTTCCCGCCTTGCTCGGTTAACCCGAGCGCGCCCGAACGTCATCATCCCGCTGTCGGATTCTCGCGAGGCTCGGATTCTATCGCGAGACTCGGATTCTGTATAAGGAGCCGCGAGTCGCCGCCATTTTCACACGTGCATTGAGATTGATAGGGAGAGGACGTGGCTGGCGTCCTCTCCGTTTAGAATAGAAATAGATAGAGAGTGAGAGTGAGACACTTGATTTACTGGAGCTTAGGAGTACTCAGAGAGTGCAGAGTTTACTAGTGACTGACCAGTGACCACCAGTGCAGTTTTATTATTATTTAATATAATCCGTTCTCTGCCTGAAAAAAAACGATACACAGTGACACAGTATACCATATCTGTGCTCAGCCTCAGTGTGCTGCATCATCTATGTATATCTGACTGTGCTGAGTGCTCACTGCTCACACAGCTTAATTGTGGGGGAGACTGGGGAGCAGTTATAGCAGGAGTACATTAACAGTGCACACTTTTGCTGCCAGAGTGCCACTGCCAGTGTGACTGACCAGTGACCACTGACCACCAGTATATTGTGATTGTCTGCCTGAAAAAGTTAAACACTCTTCGTGTGGTGTTTTTATTCTATAAACGCATTCTGCTGACAGTGTCCAGCAGGTCCGTCATTATATAATATATACCTGTCCTGCAGTAGTGATATATATATATTTTTTATATCATTATCATCCAGTCTATATTAGCAGCAGACGCAGTATGGTAGTCCACGGCTGTAGCTACCTCTGTGTCGGCAGTCGCTCGTCCATCCATAATTGTATACCACCTACCTGTGGTGTTTTTTTTCTCTATCTTCTTGATACTAGTAGCTTACTTTAGGAGTCTGCAGTGCTGACAGTGTCCAGCAGGTCCGTCATTATATAATATATACCTGTCCGGCTGCAGTAGTGATATATATATATATTTTTTATATCATTATCATCCAGTCTATATTAGCAGCAGACGCAGTACGGTAGTCCACGGCTGTAGCTACCTCTGTGTCGGCAGTCGCTCGTCCATCCATAATTGTATACCACCTACCTGTGGTGTTTTTTTTTTCTATCTTCTTGATACTAGTAGCTTACTTTAGGAGTCTGCAGTGCTGACAGTGTCCAGCAGGTCCGTCATTATATAATATATACCTGTCCGGCTGCAGTAGTGATATATATATATTTTTTATATCATTATCATCCAGTCTATTTTAGCAGCAGACGCAGTACGGTAGTCCACGGCTGTAGCTACCTCTGTGTCGGCAGTCGCTCGTCCATCCATAATTGTATACCACCTACCTGTGGTGTTTTTTTTTTCTATCTTCTTGATACTAGTAGCTTACTTTAGGAGTCTGCAGTGCTGACAGTGTCCAGCAGGTCCGTCATTATATAATATATACCTGTCCGGCTGCAGTAGTGATATATATATATTTTTTATATCATTATCATCCAGTCTATTTTAGCAGCAGACGCAGTACGGTAGTCCACGGCTGTACCTACCTCTGTGTCGGCAGTCGCTCGTCCATCCATAAGTATACTAGTATCCATCCATCTCCATTGTTTACCTGAGGTGCCTTTTAGTTGTGCCTATTAAAATATGGAGAACAAAAATGTTGAGGTTCCAAAAATAGGGAAAGATCAAGATCGACTTCCACCTCGTGCTGGAGCTGCTGCCACTAGTCATGGCCGAGACGATGAAATGCCATCAACGTCGTCTGCCAAGGCCAATGCCCAATGTCATAGTACAGAGCATGTAAAATCCAAAACACCAAATATCAGTAAAAAAAAAACCTCAAAAATCTAAAATAAAATTGTCGGAGGAGAAGCGTAAACTTGCCAATATGCCATTTACCACACGGAGTGGCAAGGAACGGCTGAGGCCCTGGCCTATGTTCATGGCTAGTGGTTCAGCTTCACATGAGGATGGAAGCACTCAGCCTCTCGCTAGAAAAATGAAAAGACTCAAGCTGGCAAAAGCACAGCAAAGAACTGTGCGTTCTTCGAAATCACAAATCCACAAGGAGAGCCCAATTGTGTCGTTTGCGATGCCTGACCTTCCCAACACTGGACGTGAAGAGCATGCACCTTCCACCATTTGCACGCCCCCCTGCAAGTGCTGGAAGGAGCACCCGCAGTCCAGTTCCTGATAGTCAGATTGAAGATGTCAGTGTTGAAGTACACCAGGATGAGGAGGATATGGGTGTTGCTGGCGCTGGGGAGGAAATTGACCAGGAGGATTCTGATGGTGAGGTGGTTTGTTTAAGTCAGGCACCCGGGGAGACACCTGTTGTCCGTGGGAGGAATAGAGCCATTGACATGCCTGGTGAAAATACCAAAAAAATCAGCTCTTCGGTGTGGAAGTATTTCAACAGAAATGCGGACAACATTTGTCAAGCCGTGTGTTGCCTTTGTCAAGCTGTAATAAGTAGGGGTAAGGACGTTAACCACCTCGGAACATCCTCCCTTATACGTCACCTGCAGCGCATTCATCATAAGTCAGTGACAAGTTCAAAAACTTTGGGCGGCAGCGGAAGCAGTCCACTGACCAGTAAATCCCTTCCTCTTGTAACCAAGCTCACGCAAACCACCCCACCAACTCCCTCAGTGTCAATTTCCTCCTTCCCCAGGAATGCCAATAGTCCTGCAGGCCATGTCACTGGCAATTCTGACGAGTCCTCTCCTGCCTGGGATTCCTCCGATGCATCCTTGCGTGTAACGCCTACTGCTGCTGGCGCTGCTGTTGTTGCTGCTGGGAGTCGATGGTCATCCCAGAGGGGAAGTCGTAAGACCACTTTTACTACTTCCACCAAGCAATTGACTGTCCAACAGTCCTTTGCGAGGAAGATGAAATATCACAGCAGTCATCCTGCTGCAAAGCGGATAACTGAGGCCTTGGCATCCTGGGCGGTGAGAAACGTGGTTCCGGTATCCATCATTACTGCAGAGCCAACTAGAGACTTGTTGGAGGTACTGTGTCCCCGGTACCAAATACCATCTAGGTTCCATTTCTCTAGGCAGGCGATACCGAAAATGTACACAGACCTCAGAAAAAGACTCACCAGTGTCCTAAAAAATGCAGTTGTACCCAATGTCCACTTAACCACGGACATGTGGACAAGTGGAGCAGGGCAGGCTCAGGACTATATGACTGTGACAGCCCACTGGGTAGATGTATGGACTCCTGCCGCAAGAACAGCAGCGGCGGCACCAGTAGCAGCATCTCGCAAACGCCAACTCTTTCCTAGGCAGGCTACGCTTTGTATCACCACTTTCCAGAATACGCACACAGCTGAAAACCTCTTACGGCAACTGAGGAAGATCATCGCGGAATGGCTTACCCCAATTGGACTCTCCTGTGGATTTGTGGCATCGGACAACGCCAGCAATATTGTGTGTGCATTAAATCTGGGCAAATTCCAGCACGTCCCATGTTTTGCACATACCTTGAATTTGGTGGTGCAGAATTATTTAAAAAACGAGAGGGGCGTGCAAGAGATGCTGTCGGTGTCCAGAAGAATTGCGGGACACTTTCGGCGTACAGGCACCACGTACAGAAGACTGGAGCACCACCAAAAATGCCTGAACCTGCCCTGCCATCATCTGAAGCAAGAAGTGGTAACGAGGTGGAATTCAACCCTCTATATGCTTCAGAGGTTGGAGGAGCAGCAAAAGGCCATTCAAGCCTATACAACTGAGCACGATATAGGAGGTGGAATGCACCTGTCTCAAGCGCAGTGGAGAATGATTTCAACGTTGTGCAAGGTTCTGCAACCTTTTGAACTTGCCACACGTGAAGTCAGTTCAGACACTGCCAGCCTGAGTCAGGTCATTCCCCTCATCAGGCTTTTGCAGAAGAAGCTGGAGACATTGAAGGAGGAGCTAACACAGAGCGATTCCGCTAGGCATGTGGGACTTGTGGATGGAGCCCTTAATTCGCTTAACAAGGATTCACGGGTGGTCAATCTGTTGAAATCAGAGCACTACATTTTGGCCACCGTGCTCGATCCTAGATTTAAAACCTACCTTGGATCTCTCTTTCCGGCAGACACAAGTCTGCTGGGGTTCAAAGAACTGCTGGTGACAAAATTGTCAAGTCAAGTGGAACGCGACCTGTCAACATCTCCTTCACATTCTCCCGCAACTGGGGGTGCGAGGAAAAGGCTCAGAATTCCGAGCCCACCCGCTGGCGGTGATGCAGGGCAGTCTGGAGCGACTGCTGATGCTGACATCTGGTCCGGACTGAAGGACCTGACAACGATTACGGACATGTCGTCTACTGTCACTGCATATGATTCTCTCCCCATTGAAAGAATGGTGGAGGATTATATGAGTGACCGCATCCAAGTAGGCACGTCAGACAGTCCGTACTTATACTGGCAGGAAAAAGAGGCAATTTGGAGGCCCTTGCACAAACTGGCTTTATTCTACCTAAGTTGCCCTCCCACAAGTGTGTACTCCGAAAGAGTGTTTAGTGCCGCCGCTCACCTTGTCAGCAATCGGCGTACGAGGTTACATCCAGAAAATGTGGAGAAGATGATGTTCATTAAAATGAATTATAATCAATTCCTCTGTGGAGACATTCACCAGCAGCAATTGCCTCCACAAAGTACACAGGGAGCTGAGATGGTGGATTCCAGTGGGGACGAATTGATAATCTGTGAGGAGGGGGATGTACACGGTGATATATCGGAGGATGATGATGAGGTGGACATCTTGCCTCTGTAGAGCCAGTTTGTGCAAGGAGAGATTAATTGCTTCTTTTTTGGTGGGGGTCCAAACCAACCCGTCATTTCAGTCACAGTCGTGTGGCAGACCCTGTCACTGAAATGATGGGTTGGTTAAAGTGTGCATGTCCTGTTTATACAACATAAGGGTGGGTGGGAGGGCCCAAGGACAATTCCATCTTGCACCTCTTTTTTCTTTCATTTTTCTTTGCATCATGTGCTGTTTGGGGACTATTTTTTGAAGTGCCATCCTGTCTGACACTGCAGTGCCACTCCTAGATGGGCCAGGTGTTTGTGTCGGCCATTTGGGTCGCTTAGCTTAGCCATCCAGCGACCTTGGTGCACCTCTTTTTTTCTTTGCATCATGTACTGTTTGGGGACTATTTTTTGAAGTGCCATCCTGTCTGACACAGCTGTGCCACTCCTAGATGGGCCAGGTGTTTGTGTCGGCCACTTGGGTCGCTTATCTTAGTCACACAGCTACCTCATTGCGCATCTTTTTTTTCTTCTTTGCGTCATGTGCTGTTTGGGGAGTAGTTTTTTGAAGGGCCATCCTGCGTGACACTGCAGTGCCACTCCTAGATGGGCCAGGTGTTTGTGTCGGCCACTAGGGTCGCTTAGCTTAGTCACACAGCTACCTCATTGCGCCTCTTTTTTTCTTTGCGTCATGTGCTGTTTGGGGGGTGTTTTTTGGAAGGGCCATCCTGCGTGACACTGCAGTGCCACTCCTAGATGGGCCAGGTGTTTGTGTCGGCCACTAGGGTCGCTTATCTTAGTCACACAGCTACCTCATTGCGCATCTTTTTTTTCTTCTTTGCGTCATGTGCTGTTTGGGGAGTAGTTTTTTGAAGGGCCATCCTGCGTGACACTGCAGTGCCACTCCTAGATGGGCCAGGTGTTTGTGTCGGCCACTAGGGTCGCTTAGCTTAGTCACACAGCTACCTCATTGCGCCTCTTTTTTTCTTTGCGTCATGTGCTGTTTGGGGGGTGTTTTTTGGAAGGGCCATCCTGCGTGACACTGCAGTGCCACTCCTAGATGGGCCAGGTGTTTGTGTCGGCCACTAGAGTCGCTTAGCTTACTCACACAGCTACCTCATTGCGCCTCTTATTTTTCTTCTTTGCGTCATGTGCTGTTTGGGGAGTAGTTTTTGGAAGGGCCATCCTGCGTGACACTGCAGTGCCACTCCTAGATGGGCCAGGTGTTTGTGTAGGCCACTTGGGTCGCTTATCTTAGTCACACAGCTACCTCATTGCGCCTCTTTTTTTCTTTGCGTCATGTGCTGTTTGGGGGGTGTTTTTTGGAAGGGCCATCCTGCGTGACACTGTAGTGCCACTCCTAGATGGGCCAGGTGTTTGTGTCGGCCAATTGGGTCGCTTATCTTAGTCACACAGCTACCTCTTTGCGCCTCTTTTTGTCTTTGCGTCATGTGCTGTATGGGGGGTGTTTTTTGGAAGGGCCATCCTGCGTGACACTGCAGTGCCACTCCTAGATGGGCCAGGTGTTTGTGTCGGCCACTAGGGTCGCTTATCTTAGTCACACAGCTACCTCATTGCGCATCTTTTTTTTTCTTCTTTGCGTCATATGCTGTTTGGGGAGTAGTTTTTTGAAGGGCCATCCTGCGTGACACTGCAGTGCCACTCCTAGATGGGCCAGGTGTTTGTGTCGGCCACTAGGGTCGCTTAGCTTAGTCACACAGCTACCTCATTGCGTCTCTTTTTTTCTTTGCGTCATGTGCTGTTTGGGGGGTGTTTTTTGGAAGGGCCATCCTGCGTGACACTGCAGTGCCACTACTAGATGGGCCAGGTGTTTGTGTCGGCCACTAGGGTCGCTTAGCTTACTCACACAGCTACCTCATTGCGCCTCTTTTTTTTCTTCTTTGCATCATGTGCTGTTTGGGGAGTAGTTTTTTGAAGGGCCATCCTGCGTGACACTGCAGTGCCACTCCTAGATGGGCCAGGTGTTTGTGTCGGCCACTTGGGTCGCTGAGCTTAGTCATCCAGCGACCTCGGTGCAAATTTTAGGACTAAAAATAATATTGTGAGGTGTGAGGTGTTCAGAATAGACTGAAAATGAGTGGAAAATAAGATTTTACTTACCGATAAATCTATTTCTCATAGTCCGTAGTGGATGCTGGGGACTCCGTCAGGACCATGCTGGGGACTCCGTCAGGACCATGGGGAATAGCGGCTCCGCAGGAGACAGGGCACAAAAGCAAGCTTTTAGGATCACATGGTGTGTACTGGCTCCTCCCCCTATGACCCTCCTCCAAGCCTCAGTTAGGTACTGTGCCCGGACGAGCGTACACAATAAGGAAGGATCTTGAATCCCGGGTAAGACTCATACCAGCCACACCAATCACACCGTACAACTTGTGATTTTAACCCAGTTAACAGTATGATAACAATGAAGTAGCCTCTAAAAAAGATGGCTCACAACAATAATAACCCGATTTTTTTGTAACAATAACTATGTACAAGTAATGCAGACAATCCGCACTTGGGATGGGCGCCCAGCATCCACTACGGACTATGAGAAATAGATTTATCGGTAAGTAAAATCTTATTTTCTCTAACGTCCTAGTGGATGCTGGGGACTCCGTCAGGACCATGGGGATTATACCAAAGCTCCCAAACGGGCGGGAGAGTGCGGATGACTCTGCAGCACCGAATGAGAGAACTCCAGGTCCTCCTCAGCCAGGGTATCAAATTTGTAGAATTTAGCAAACGTGTTTGCCCCTGACTAAGTAGCTGCTCGGCAAAGTTGTAAAGCCGAGACCCCTCGGGCAGCCGCCCAAGATGAGCCCACCTTCCTTGTGGAATGGGCATTTACAGATTTTGGCTGTGGCAGGCCTGCCACAGAATGTGCAAGCTGAATTGTACTACAAATCCAACGAGCAATAGTCTGCTTAGAAGCAGGAGCACCCAGCTTTTTGGGTGCCTACAATATAAACAGCAAGTCAGACTTTCTGACTCCAGCCGTCCTGGAATTATATATATATATATATTTTCAGGGCCCTGACAACGTCTAGCAACTTGGAGTCCTCCAAGTCCCTAGTAGCCGCAGGCACCACAATAGGTTGTTTCAGGTGAAACGCTGACACCACCTTAGGAAGAAACTGGGGACGAGTCCGCAGTTCTGCCCTGTCCGAATGGAAAATCAAATATGGGCTTTTGTAAGACAAAGCCGCCAATTTTGACAATCGCCTGGCCTAGGCCAGGGCCAACAGCATGGTCACTTTCCATGTGAGATATTTCAAATCCACAGATTTGAGTGGTTCAAACCAATATGATTTGAGGAATCCCAACACTACGTTGAGATCCCACGGTGCCACTGGAGGCACACAAGGGCTGTATATGCAATACTCCCTTGACAAACGTCTGGACTTCAGGAACTGAAGCCAATTCTTTCTGGAAGAAAATCTATAGGGCCGAAACTTGAACCTTAATGGACACCAATTTTAGGCTCATAGACACTCCTGTTTGCAGGAAGTGCAGAAATCGACCTAGTTGAAATTTTTTTCGTGGGGCCTTCCTGGCCTCACCCACGCAACATATTTTTACCACATGTGGTGATAACGTTGTGCGGTCACCTCCTTCCTGGCTTTGACCAGGGTAGGTATGACCTGTTTCGGAATGCCTTTTCCCTTAGGATCCGGCGTTCAAACCGCCATGCCGTCAAACGCAGTCGCGGTAAGTCTTGGAACAGACAAGGTCCCTGCTGGAGCAGGTCCTTTCTTAAAGGCCGATGCCACGGTTCCTCTTGGAACAGACATGGTACTTGCTGAAAGCAAATCCCTTCTTAGCTCCTGAGGCCATTAGTCCTCTGTGAGCATCTCTTGAAGTTCCGGTTACCAAGTCCCTCTTGGCCAATCCGGAGCCACGAGTATAGTTCTTACTCCTCTATGTCTTATAATTCTCAATACCTTGGTTATGAGAAGCAGAGGAGGGAACACATACACCGACTGTTACACCCACGGTGTTACCAGGACGTCCACAGCTATCGCCTGAAGGTCTCGTGACCTGGCGCAATACCTGTCCCATTTTTTGTTCGGGCGGGACGCCATCATGTCCACCTTTGGTCTTTCCCAACGGTTCACAATCATGCGGAAAACTTCCCGATGAAGTTCCCACTCTCCCGGGTGGAGGTCGTGCCTGCTGAGGAAGTCTGCTTCCCAGTCGTCCACTCCCGGAATGAACACTGCTGACAGTGCTATCACATGATTTTCCGCCTAGCGAAAAATCCTTGCAGTTTTGCCACTGCCCTCCTGCTTCTTGTGCCGCCCTTTCTGTTTACGTGGGCGACTGCCGTGATGTTATCCCACTGGATCAATACCGGCTGACCTTGAAGCAGAGGTCTTGCTAAGCTTAGAGCATTATAAATTTGCTCTTAGCTCCAGTATATTTATGTGGAGAGAATTCTCCAGACTTGATCACACTCCTTGTGTGACTGCTCCCCAGCCTCTCAGGCTGGCCTCCGTGGTCACGAGCATCCAATCCTGAATGCCGAATCTGCGGCCATCTAGAAGATGAGCACTCTGTAATCACCACAGGAGAGACACCCTTGTCCTTGGATATAGGGTTATCCGCTGATGCATCTGAAGATGCGATCCGGACCATTTGTCCAGCAGATCCCACTGAAGAGTTCTTGCGTGAAATCTGCCGAATGGAAGCGCTTCGTAATAAGCCACCATTTTTACCAGGACTCTTGTGCAATGATGCACTGACACTTTTCCTGGTTTTAGGAGGATCCCGATTAGCTCGGATAACTCCCTGGCTTTCTCCTCTGGGAGAAACACCTTTTCCTGGACTGTGTCCAGAATCATCCCTAGGACCAGCAGACGTGTCGTCGGAACAACTGCGGTTTTGGAATATTTAGAATCCACCCGTGCTGTCGTAGAACTACTTGAGATAGTGCTACTCCGACCTCCAACTGTTCTCTGGACCTTGTTCTTATCAGGAGGTCGTCCATTTTCTTTGAAGACGAATCCTCCTTTCGGTCATTACCTTGGTAAGGACCCGGGGTGCCTTGGACAATCCAACGGCATCGTCTTGAAACTGATAGTGACAGTTCTGTACCACGAACCTGAGGTACCCTTGGTGAGAAAAGGCAAATTTTAGGACATGGAGGTAAGCATCCCTGATGTCCCGGGACACCATATAGTCCCCTTGTTCTTTGCTATCACTGCTCTGAGTGACTCCATCTGGATTTGAACCCTTGTAAGTGTTCAAATTTTTCAGATTTAGAATAGGTCTCACCTAGCCTTCAGTACCACCATATAGTGTGGAGTAATACCCCTTTCCTTGTTGTCGGAGGGGTAATTTTATTATCACCTGCTGGGAATACAGCTTGTGAATTGTTTTCAATACTGCCTCCCTGTCGGAGGGAGACATTGGTACAGCAGACTACAGGAAACTGCGAGGGGGGAAACCTCTCGACATTCCAATCTGTACCCCTTGGATACTACTTGTAGGATCCAGGGGTCCTGTACGGTCCCAGCGTCATGCTGAGAACTTGGTAGAAGCGGTGGAAGGCTTCTGTTCCTGGGAATGGGCTGCCTGCTGCAGTCTTCTTCCCTTTCCTCTATCCCTGGGCAGATATGACTCTTATAGGGACGAAAGGACTGAGGCTGAAAAGACGGTGTCTTTTTCTGCAGAGATGTGACTTAGGGTAAAAAACGGTGGATTTTCCAGCAGTTGCCCTGGCCACCAGGTCCCATGGACCGACCCCAAATAACTCCTCCCCTTTATACGGCAATACATCTTTGTGCCGTTTGGAATCTGCATCACCTGACCACTGTCGTGTCCATAAACATCTTCTTGCAGATATGGACATCGCATTTACTCTTGATGCCAGAGTGCAAATATCCCTCTGCGCATCTCGCATATATAGAAATGCATCCTTTAAATGCTCTATAGTCAATAAAATACTGTCCCTGTCAAAGGTATCAATATTTTTAGTCAGGGAATCCGACCAAGCCACCTCAGCTCTGCACATCCAGGCTGAGGCGATCGCTGGTCGCAGTATAACACCAGCATGTGTGTGTATACTTTTTAGGATATTTTTCAGCCTCCTATCAGCTGGCTCCTTAAGTACGGCCCTATCCGTAGATGGTACCGCTACTTGTTCTGCTAAGCGTGTGAGCGCCTTATCCACCCTGAGGGGTGTTTCCCACCGCGCCTTAACTTCAGGCGGGAAAGGGTATACCGCCAATAATTTTCTATCGGGGGAAACCCACGCATCATCACACACTTCATTTAATTTATCTGATTCAGGAAAAACTACAGGTAGTCTTTTCACCTCACACATAATACCCTTTTTTGTGGTACTTGTAGTATCAGAAATATGTAACACCTCCTTCATTGCCCTTAACGTGTGGCCCTAAAGGAAAATACGTTTGTTTCTTCACCGTCGACACTGAAATCAGTGTCCGTGTCTGGGTCTGTGTCGACCGACTGAGGTAAATGGGCATTTTACAGCCCCTGACGGTGTTTGAGACGCCTGGACAGATACTAATTTGTTCGCCGGCCCTCTCATGTCGTCAACCGGCTTGCAGCGTGTTGACATTGTCACGTAATTTCCATAAATAAGCCATCCATTCCGGTGTCGACTCCCTAGAGAGTGACATCACCATACAGGCAATTTGCTCCGCCTCCTCACCAATATTTTCCTCATACATGTCGACACACACGTACCGACATACAGCACACACATAGGGAATGCTCTGATAGAGGACAGGACCCACTAGCCCTTTGGGGAGATAGAGGGAGAGTTTGCCAGCACACACCAAAACGCTATAATTATCCAGGGACAACCTTTATATAAGTGTTCCTCCCTTATAGCATTTTAATATATATACATATCGCCAAATCAGTGCCCCCCCCTCTCTGTTTTAACCCTGTTTCTGTAGTGCAGTGCAGGGGAGAGCATGGGAGCCTTCCCACCAGCCTTTCTGTGAGGGAAAATGGCGCTGTGTGCTGAGGAGAATAGGCCCCGCCCCCTTTTCGGCGGGCTTCTTCTCCGGAGTTTTAGATATCTGGCAGGGGTTAAATACATCCATATAGCCTCAAGGGCTATATGTGATGTATTTTTCGCCATACAGGTATTATACATTGCTGCCCAGGGCGCCCCCCTCCAGCGCCCTGCACCCTCCGTGACCGCTGTGTGAAGTGTGCTGACAACAATGGCGCACAGCTGCAGTGCTGTGCGCTACCTGATGAAGACTGAGAGTCTTCTGCCGCCTGGTTCCGGACCTCTTCATCTTCAGCGTCTGCAAGGGGGGTCGGCGGCGCGGCTCCGGGACGAACCCCAGGGCGAGCCCTGTGTTCCGACTCCCTCTGGAGCTATGTCCAGTAGCCTAAGAATCCAATCCATCCTGCACGCAGGTGAGTTGAAAATCTCTCCCCTAAGTCCCTCGATGCAGTGAGCCTGTTGCCAGCAGGACTCACTGAAAATAAAGAACCTAAAAACTTTTTCTAAGTAACTCTTTAAGAGAGCCACCTAGATTGCACCCTTCTCGGCCGGGCACAAAAACCTAACTGAGGCTTGGAGGAGGGTCATAGGGGGAGGAGCCAGTACACACCATGTGATCCTAAAAGCTTGCTTTTGTGCCCTGTCTCCTGCGGAGCCGCTATTCCCCATGGTCCTGACGGAGTCCCCAGCATGGTCCTGACGGAGTCCCCAGCATCCACTAGGACGTTAGAGAAATTATGGTTATTGAGGTTAATAATACTTTGGGATCAAAATGACCCCCAAATTCTATGATTTAAGCTGTTTTTTTAGGGTTTTTTGAAAAAAACACCCGAATCCAAAACACACCCGAATCCGACAAAAAAAATTCGGTGAGGTTTTGCCAAAACGCGTTCGAACCCAAAACACGGCCGCGGAACCGAACCCAAAACCAAAACACAAAACCCGAAAAATTTCCGGTGCTCATCACTAGTATTTATATGGTTGCGCACAGACACTCCTACCATCTGAAACACAACCAATCACGAACGGGGATGAAAATCGAAACTGAAAGTGAAAATGCGGCCGCGGGAAAAAAAAACCCTGCCGCGTTTAACTTAGTGAAAAAAACAGCAAATCCAACAAAAACACGTACGCAAACGACAATGACGGCCGTAAATGTGGCAAAAAAACCCGACTGGCATCGACATCGGAAAACATGAAAACAATAAACTCGAATGCTTAGTAACATTGCGTATATGGATTCAAAAAGTTGCATGAAAATGCACCCGATACAAAACGAGTTTAAACACTACACAAACCGACTCAAACACGAATATTAGTAAATATTGCCCCTGATCTCTTTGCTGCTAATTTTGCTGTTCTGCGCTCAGATAGTCGCTGTCCAAGGGGAGTGTAAATTCGCCTGTGCAAGTGTGCGATCGCATGTTTATGCTGTGCTACAACTGTCCCTCAGTCAGCGGACAGCTGCTAATCCGTTCGCACCTCACTCACCAGTGAATGGTTTTTACCAGTGTGTGCAGTCTGTGCGCAGCCCAGGACTAACTCCTACAGTGCGATGAGAACAGGCTGATCGGATCCGGCTCTGATGTCACATACCCTCCCTGAAAATGCTTGAGAGCGCCTGTGTTTTACCTGACACTACAAGAAAACGGTCAGTTACCACCCCCAAATGGCCTCTTCCTGTCAATCAGCATGCGAATGGCTGTGCGACTAGAATTTTCCCACCAGCCTGTCGCTGTTCGGCGATGCCTGTTGTTGTTTGCCACTGCGTGTGTGCATTGCGGTGCATACGCATGCGCAGTTAATGGCTGATTGCCCGCTCTGTGAAAACGCACAGCAGCGATCAGGTCTGAATCACCCCCAATCTATCTGTCTATCTATCTTGGATTGGGTATGGTATGCCGGCTGCCGGCATCCCGGCGGTCAGCATACCGACACCAGGATCCCGGCAGTGAGAATGCCGACAGGGAACGTGTGCAACAAAGCCCCTTGCGTGCTCGCTGCGCTCGCCACGTAGTGGGCTCGGTGGTTAGCTGTGTTCGCCACAGGTTCTTTTCTCGCTCTATGTGTGTCGTGGACAATAACGAGTGGGAATACAGCCTGTGGGTCAGCATTCCGACTGTCAGTATTTTGAGCATTCAGATTCCGGCGTCAGCCATCTATCTATTACATAGGTTAAAGAAAGCTTACCTTATGCTGATAAGTGAAATCAGCAAATACAGCTGTTTAATAACAGTGCTATGCTAAGCAGCAACATCTCAAAGGCTAATGATTTTAACCAATCACCTGATCACGCTATAAAGTCTAAATTACATTACAAAGACCGTTTATGACATTGGCCCTCATTCCGAGTTGTTCGCTCGCTAGCTGCTTTTAGCAGCATTGCAAATGCTAGGCCGCCGCCCACTGGGAGTGTATCTTAGCTTAGCAGAATAGCGAACGAAAGATTAGCAGAACTGCTACTAAATAATTCCTTGCAGTTTCTGAGTAGCTCCAGACCTACTCCTAGATTGCGATCACCTCAGTCCGTTTAGTTCCTGGTTTGACGTCACAAACACGCCCTGCGTTCGGCCACTCCCCCGTTTCTCCAGCCACTCCTGCGTTTTTACCTGGCACGCCTGCGTTTTTTAGCACACTCCCTGAAAACGCCATGTTGCCGCCAAGAAACACCCACTTCCTGTCAATCACACTACGATCACTCGAGCGTTGAAAAAACGTCGCTCGAGCTTATGTAAATCTCCAAAGTTTTGTGTTAAATAACTAAGTGCATGCGCGCTGCGTACCATGCGCATGCGCATTTTCTACATAATCGCTCCGTTGCGAAAAACGGCAATGAGCGAACAACTCGGAATGACCACCATTAGCCATTCACATGATCAGTCTTGAGGTGATAAATCACATCTTGGCTGCATTACACCACTTATAGTTATTTGTCTATCTAGCCAGGACAGAGGTGCTGTACCCAGTGGATGGTCTTCCATCCTCCATCAGACATGAAACCTGTTCATACCTTGCTGCCATGTCTAGTGAAGGAGTGGTAGGATGCCGCTCTTTATTACCCAGAAGCAACTTATGCTGTCCTAGACCATTTTTGCCCCTTCAAACAAATGTGCAATACTTTTTTTCTCTATCATCCATAAGGGATACTGGGACACTGAATTACGATGGGGAATAGATGGGGTCCAAAGGAGACAGTGCTCTTTAAATTTCTTCCGCTGGGTGTGCTGGCTCCTCCCCTCTATGCCCTCCCTCACAGCTCAGTTTAGGAAAAAGTGCCCTCAGGAGAGGATGCACACTGTGGAGCTCCAGAGAGAGTTTTTCTCCAGTTTAGTTTCTGTTTGTTATTTTCAGGTAAGCTGTTGGGCAACAGCTTACATGCACCGAGGAAGACTGAAGGGGGGGGGGGGGGGGCGACACCGGCCTCCTGGAGGTGCTGAGTCGGATCCCGCTGACAGGACCCCCATCCTAAGGGTCAGTGTACCGCAGGTATTGCGCTCTAGCGCACCCCCCCACACCACGCCGCACCCCCCCATTACAGAGCCTGAAGGTCATCAGAGTGGTGAGTGATTCATTGTGCGTCACGATCGCAGAGCGGGCATACGGACTCCCCATATCCCCCCACACAGACTAGCCAGCGATAGTGGAATGGGGTACATGTACTTGCATTTTTACACTATTTGGGGACTTTTGCCAGTATAAATAACAGTTAGCTCCGACACCATTGCAAGGGGCGGAGCTTCATCAGAGCGGGACCAGCGGCTTCCTGGCGCCATTTCCTGCACTCACAGCGCTGCTGCAGGACTGCCAGCTCCTCCACGGGATACTCCACGGCTAGACACTGGTACAGGCAGGGCCGGCTCCAGGCATGTTCGAATAGAGCGGCCGCGCAGGGCACCACCCTTAATGGGCGCCTCACGCTGGTGCCACCATATTCGAGCCTAGAGCTAGTCTGTAGCCCTAAACTGTTCTGTGCGCGCTGTGCGGCGCAGGCGTCTGACGCCAGATGCCGGCGCCGCGCAGCACGCATAGCGTGCACTGAATAGTTTAGCAAGTCCGCCCGCAGCCCACAGCACTCCCCCTCCCAGCACAGCAGGTACTGTGGGGGCATATCTGGCACTGTGGGGGCATTTATGTATCGGGCACTGTGGGGGCATTTATGTATCGGGCACTGTGTGGGCATTTATGTATCTGGCACTGTGGGGGCATATCTGGCACTGTGGGGGCATTTATGTATCTGGCACTGTGGGGGCATATCTGGCACTGTGGGGGCATTTATGTATCTGGCACTGTGGGGGCATATCTGGCACTGTGGGGGAATTTATGTATCTGGCACTGTGTGGGCATATCTAGCACTGTGTGGGCATTTATGTATCTGGCACTGTGGGGGCATTTATATATCTGGCACTGTGGGGGCATTTATGTATCTGGTACTGTGGGGGCATTTATGTATCTGGCACTTCTGGGGGGCATTACATGTCTATCTGGCACTGCTGGGGGGCATATCATGTCTATCTGGCACTGCTGGGGAGCATATGATGTCTATATGACAGTGCTGGGGGGCATATGATGTGTAGCTGGCACTACTGGGGGCATATGATGGCACTGCTGGGGGGGCATGTCATGTGTATCTGGCACTGCTGGGGGGTCATGTCATGCAGTGCCAGACTAAGGTCCACATGGGCCTGGAGCTGAAAATCAGGAAAGGCTTATTGCATGCCACAATGTGAGTAGATAAAGACCACCTTTCTGTCAAAGTGACAGGTACCACGCCCCCTTTCTCCTGGGGAACGCCCCCTTTAATATTAAATTATAGTGTTTGATATCGCTTTTATATAAAATTTAATATAAAATTTATAGAGCTCGATATTAAACTGTATTAAAAGATAATTGCTTTGAAAAGAATGTCACATATGACAAAAAAAAGATATATTTTAAAGTAACACAAAATGTTCTCACATTCCAGCAGCTGAAACTTCATGCCATGTCACATATGGTACTATTTAAAAATCATACCATGTCACACATGGTACTGATTTAAAAAGCGTATTGATTTTAATGACCATATAACAAAAGCATCTGGTTATTATTAATGTAAACATGCAAAATAACAAACACAGTGACCATATAACAAAAGCATCTGGTTATTATTAATGTAAACATGCAAAATAACAAAACACAGTTTCAAAAGTTTTTCAAGCCCATGTGGACTATTTAATAGCAATACTACATAGCCTTTTTCTTTTTTATTATGAATTAAAGAGCATTTAGAAATGTCTAATTTATATTATACAACAGTGCTGGGACATGTTCAGACATGATTCATATATGCATACATATATATGTGCAAAACAAGCTGTACTTAGACATTCTCACACATTATTTTTTGCAAACGGTTGACCTCAATGAGCCATGAGGCACTACATGCCTCTGTGGCATACTAATTAACAAATTGATGGGCGAGTATTAGAATTCTGCCTTTCCGTTATCTAGGAACTAATGACCTCAATGAGCCATGAGGCACTACATGTCTCTGTGGCATAACTAGTTAACAAATTGTTGGGCGAATATTAGTTTCTGTTGATAACGATTAAAACACAATTATTATACAACAGTGCTGGAACATGTTCAGATAACAGTGCTGGAACATGTTCAGACACGATTCATACATGCATACATATATATGTGCAAAACAAGCTGTACTTAGATATTCTCGCACGTTATTTTTTGCAAACGGTTGACCTCAATGAGCCATGAGGCACCACATGCCTCTGTGGCATAACTAGTTAACAAATTGATGGTCGAATATTAGAATTCTGCCTTTCCATTATCTAGGAATTAATGACCTCAATGAGCCATGAGGCACTATATGCCTCTGTGGCATAACTAGTTAACAAATTGATGGACCGACCTCAATGATCCATGAGGCACTACATGCCTCTGTGGCATAACTAGTTAACAAATTGATGGACCAACCTCAATGAGCCATGAGGCACTACATGCCTCTGTGGCATAACTAGTTAACAAATTGATGGACCGACCTCAATGAGCCATGAGGCACTACATGCCTCAGTGGCATAACTAGTTAACAAACTGATGGTCGAATATAAGAATTCTACCTTTCCATTATCTAGGAACTAATGACCTCAATGAGCCATGAGGCACTATATGCCTCTGTGGCATAACTAGTTAACAAATTGATGGACCGACCCTCAATGAGCCATGAGGCACTACATGCCTCTGTGGCATAACTAGCTAACAAATTGATGGACCGAATATTAGTTTCTGTTTATAACGATTAAAACATAATTATTATACAACAGTGCTGGAACATGTTCAGACACGATTCATATATGCATACATATATATGTGCAAAACAAGCTGTACTTTGACATTTGTCGCATGTTATTTTTTGCAAACAGTTGACCACAATGAGCCATGAGGCACTACATGCCTCTGTGGCATAACTAGTTAACAAATTGATGGGCAAACTGGAAATTATCTAGGAACTAATGATCACAATGAGCCATGAGGCACTACATGCCTCTGTGGCATAACTAGTTAACAATTTGATTGGTGAATATTAGAATTCTGCCTTTCCATTATCTAGGAACTAATGACCTCAATGAGCCATGAGGCGCTACATGCATCTGTGGCGTAACTAGTTAACAATTTGATATAGCAAAATGCTTACATCAACAATGAAACAAAACTGTTGCAGGGCATGCTAGTATGTGTACTTCAACAACAGATCGAGGACTGAAGGTTCACCTCCCCATGTTTTAAAGATGATCTAGAAACTAATGACCACAATGAGCCATGAGGCACTACATGCCTCTGTGGCATAACTAGTTAACAAATTGATGGACCAAATATTAGTTAGTTTATTACAATTAAAACATATCATTTAGAGGGTTTATCTGCTGTAACCTTTTGGTAAATTGGGTTGAACAGGGTTATCCATGCTTAATGAATACATACCAAAATGCATAGACAATGAGGCAAAACTGTTGCAGGGCATACTGGTATGTGTAGTTCAACAGATCGAGGACTGAAGGTTCACCTCCCCATGTTTTAAAGATGATCTAGGAACTAATGACCACAATGAGCCATGAGGCACTACATGCCTCTTTGGCATAACTAGTTAACAAATTGATGGGCTGAATATTAGTTACTGTTTATTATAATTAAAGCATATCTTTTAGAGGGTTTCTCTGCTGTAACCGTTTGGTAAATTGGGTTGAACAGGGTTATCCCTGCTTAGTGAATACATACTAAAATACTTAGACAATGAGGCAAAACTGTTGCAGGACATACTGGTATGTGTAGTTCAACAACAGCCGGAGGTCTGATGGTTCACCACCCCATGTTTTAAAGTTATTTCAAAGTATATAACCAGACACGCTGTGTATACACATACATTGTGTATATATATATATACCTTGAATTGACATACCTTAAGCTTTGATGCTGAAAAATTACAAATTACATATTTAAAATAAGGTAATGTGCAGACATGTTTCCTATATGTATACATATATATGTACAAAACAAGTTGAACTGTAATGTGCAGACATGTTTCATATATGCATACATATATATGTACAAAACAAGTTGAACTTTTTTACATTCTCACGCATAAAATCACAAATGACATGTTTAAAATTAGATCATGTTCAGACGTGTCCTATATGTATACATTATATACATAGATATATATGTACAAAACAAGTTGTAATTTTTTTTTTTTGCATTCTCATGCATAATTTTCTTGTTCAAATGTCAAGCTGCATTTGTTTGATCTTAAAATGCAACAATAACATTCTGCATTCTAGAATAAAGCATTGCTTAATACATTGGTTGTTTCAATTAAATGTTATCTATTTTTACTTTACATTTTTTATTTTCCCCCCACAATAGTTAAACAGAAACGTTGGCTTTTAGTTCCACTGTCAGAGCATGTGGCAAGTGTCGCTGCTCTTCTTTGGCAAAATATTTTGGTTAAATTGCATATTCTCCCCATGACTGGGGATATTTTTTAATGAGTTTTTAAGCCCGCAGTTCAGAGTCTTGGCAAGATATTTCCTTGCAAACTTGGTATTTTTAAAAAAGTTTATTACATTTTCTTTATTATTAAAATTGATAATGTCGATTATCTTACAGGAAAGAAAGCTATACCTTAAACACACCTTAAATACACTTTAAACCTTTAGCCGCTGCGGCCGCTATACTTAATACACACGCAATGTACTTTATACACTGTTTGCGTACGGAGTCCCGTATCACTGTACGGACTTAGCGTACAAACGCCGCGCTGGGGGTACAAAGTACACACAGCGCGCACACACCCAGGGATACACTTTAAACCTTATACAGCAATGCGATGCATTACTAATACACTCTTAAACCTTAGCAGGAAAAGGAAGACACAACACCGATTTGTAGTTAAACCACTGGGTTCCGACACCACAGCGTAATATTTGCTGAAAGGGGGATTACAATACAAATCATACACTACAATACAAGACAATATAACAGAATAATGGCTACAGTCAATGTACATACGGGATTGGAATCGCTTGCGCAACCCGGCCGGTCCCCGGTCATTTGATAGATAACTTTGTGAGTCTTGTGCCAGGCCAGGCTGCAGCAGGCTTTATTTATACAATTCTTCCAAAAGCAATACAATGGATACTGTAATCCCTTTGTCCATTGGACACAGGAATGCACTTTTACAGTACAGGAGAGGTCATAGGTCGATTTGAAAAGGTAGGCGATGTCTTTCCCAACTGCTCTTGTGGGTGGTCTCCTCTGGATTCCCGCCGCATACATAATATACAGTAAATACAGTTTATATCTATATTCTGCTTCTGCACATAACTATCCGCAGGAACATGCGATCTTCCGTAGACCAACACTGGAATGTTACCCTTAAAATACCCTACAGCTGGATACCAAACACCACCTTATTACCTTAGTCTGTCCCCTGTTATCCTGTAAAGGTGAATCCCTTTGTTCTGGAATCATTTAAACTGTTGTTACTTTCTGATGTGGTGCAGGGGGACTATGTGTACAATGTGCACTATTTGGATTAAATATGTAATGTGTTTTGATAGCCCTCCATGCGTTCACAAACTCTACTGTAAATACCCATACCACGCGCTGATGCGCACGACCGCGGAAGCGACCATATGCAAATTGTGAATATGTGCACGCACAGCAGAACAAGTACAAGCGCGGAGGCCATCTGTGTGTTGTTTGTACGTGATGTGTGTACTGCAATATTTTTCGACTTTGACAGTCCACCCTTTGGCAGTCACCAATAACTGCCACTATCTAATCACTAAACAGAAAAATATCAATACAATATCTACAGACGATTGGATGGTCGGAGGAGAGTTGTAGGTAGGAAATGTATGACCTAGTGGGATAGTAAAAAGCATGTATGTATGAATCCATGTCTGAGGGGCATGTATCATCGTGCCGTATATGTTCTAAATAAGCTTTGAGCTATTGCGAAGTATACATTAAATCCTTCTCATCCCGTATTAAGGGTCTGTAAGTGGGCCAACAAACACTACCGAGCTCTTTTCGGCTTCTTGTTCTAACAAATGGGGTGCACATTTAGTTGATGATACATGGAGGGGGAACATATGTGAGTGCTAGTATATGTGGATATCACCTGTCGACTATGTGTGTCATTAACTGAAGGTTGTAGAGATGAAGATAAGACACATATCTAAAATACATTCATATAACATTTTCATAAACATTCTTGGGTAGGGCTGATGTCTTTTCCGGATGGGTGTATCTGGGCAGAGGGGGAGACAAAGGAAAAACGTGTGAAAGAAACAGGCCATGGAATTCATTTGCAATCCTTATCATAACACTGTCTCTATGGATGGGTCGTAAATTAAATCTGCTGCTATAAAAATGCCCTCGCTCCTTAGACTCATCAAATTTGTGCCGTGCTTGCGCCGCGTAAGAATTCGAACACACCTAAATATCAAGCCAATAATTATGACGACTCCCAGGATACAATGGAGAAACTTCCCTACACTCATAATAACATTTTGAGCCCACTCTCCTAATCCTGAGAACCAATTTCGTGGGTTCAACCATGAGACCCAGCTGGTCAGCTCATTACCCACAGCCGTCAGGTTAAGGTTGTGTCTCCTCCGGAACTCTCACTTCAACTGCAAGATATCGTCCATCTTTTGATCGATGATCTCCTTGGGGTCGTCAGTGCTGTTCATGATATATGTACAGCACTTCACACCATATTGAGTTGCCAGAGTAACACAGTACCCACCCGTCACGGCTGTGGTATAATTTAGGACCATCCTGTGCTGAATCAGTTCCTTCTTGTAAGCTTGTAACTCCCTTCCCGTATACCTGAAGGTGTCGTCATACATCTCAGTGATATTATCTATCAAGTTCGCTAGCGCATGGATATACCTATAATTTATAATTCCTCTGGCAGTACGGGTGATGTCTACTGCGAGAAGGAATTGAATCCCGGTGGATTCGTGGATCAAATCAGAGGCTACGTGCTCTGTCCTCTTTCTGAGGTGTCTCTTGACAATGTGTTCATAGTGAGTATGAGTGTAAGGAGCCTGAGCACTGCGGTGAACATCTTTCATCTTATCATGGGTTATGGTCATGACCTCTGACAACACTCTTCCAATATAACACAATCCCTCTGAGCTCGGGGCAAGCCACTTATACGCCTTCCTCCCACATATGAAATAGGCATCATCGGGGAGAACATATGGGACAGAATATGACATTACCATATTACAAACTTTCCAAGTGAAAACCCCAATCCCTAGTTCTCCCATCTGCTCAGTACAAGTATCAGGCTGGATGATATGAGCACAGTACCCTGGTGAGACTTCTCCAACCCACATGGTCTTGCTTCCTCAAGTATATCTATACCAAAAATACCTTCCACTGTTGGCTATTTGGCGTACAAGTTCAGAGTCTATGGGTATCCTATCAGCTCTATGCGAAAAGGCCATGGTCTGGTTATTCCATGTCACCTCCCAATTTCCTGGTTTTCGGCAATTGGAAATGTTGAAGCATAGTAAGGATCTATCTACATGATACTGGTGGAGCTTCAAACTAGGGGGCCTAGAAATATTAAATTTCTTGTCCACCGGTCTCCCACCCCGTAATTCGAGTACCTCATCTATTGCTAAAGGGTACGGTACTAATCCTGACTTGCTCTGACCTTGAGGTACTTGTGAGCACACCCAGCATTCTGTCTGGTTTAAGACCTTACCCACTAGTGAGTGGTAATCACTCAATGGATGACGGTCCATGTTGATATTAAGGCTGGACTGACATCTCTGGATGCACCCATCCTCAACTATGTTCTCACAATTCTTACAAATGCAATTTTCCTCAGCCAATAACCCTTCACAGTGCCTCCGAGCTCCCTAACTACCAGATTGTTTTCTGATATTCGCCTTTGCTCGAGTGATGTGTTGCTCTTGGAATTCTACAAATCCGTCCTCGCTATCAGAACCCATTCCAGATCCTTTCTCGACCTCTCTGGGACTCTCACCAAAACAGACTGTTCTGGTCAACAACAGGGTTAACAGGAAAACCCGGAATGTAGTCTCTTGGGGTAAGACCATCTTGTTAAGGGAAGAGAAAGGAAACAAGAAGTGGTAGGAAAAGGGAAGGAGAGAAGGAGGGTAGTGGGAGATGGAGAAAATAATAAAAAAGAAAAACTGGTGCGACAACCGCCTCTGGTCTTGTTGTTCTCCGCGCTCGGGTGCCGTCTCAACAGTCCTGCCTCTCAACCTTCCCAGAACAGACACTCCAGTGATACGATGTTCTCTACACTCTGCTCTTTGTCACGGGTTCTCTCCGGGTCAGTGACCTTTCTGTAGGGAACATAAATCTTGCATTTCAATGTGTTTAACTGTTGTGTATTATCAGTTGTGTGAAGTAAACCATCTGTGGAAAGTGAAAAGAGAGGGGAAATAATAAAAAGAAAATTTGTCAGATTTGCGTTCACCATCAGGCTGTCACACCATCATGTATATCGGTATCTATGCACAGTCTCCCTTCACCAGTATTCCCATTATCCACCCTTTGTGCATGACCAGGCACACTGATACTGGTGTCACTATGCTGGTGAGATATACTGGGTTTGGGCAGGACTCTGAAAAGACCGAGTAGGCATGTGACGTGTGAACTGTAATCCTGTCGGTGAACGTAAGAGATGAAGAGGAAACTTTGAAGACAAATCACAGAGTTTAGTAACAGATAAGTTTGTAGAGGCAAAGAAGATTTTACAAAGTTTGACATCTGGATTGGGCACTACGGGGAATGATTCCCTAATCGGTCTGTTCCCCTAAAAAAAATTCTATGTGTGTTATATCTCTACTGGGACTATCCCAGCCATCAATCCAGTGTCTTGTCCATTCTAAGTTCATAGGGAATCCGGTATCTTTGAGATAATGTCCTCTACCTGTGATGGACATGCATCTCAAACAGTGAAATGCAACATTAGTCTTCGTCGGTATCTAACATATTTTGTGCTTCCTGGGTGGGAGCACTCTATATGTATACCATCTCTAACAAAACTCCTGTTAAGTTACTTAGAGGTCACTTCTGCTAGAGAGAGAAGCAGAAGTTTAGAGGCCTCCTACTAACCCCAGTAAGTTCTGTCAAAAGGGTAAAGTTGCATTTATTCTGTTCTTCCCATTAACCGAATCTGTGTTTTCTATATGGCTCGTGATTCCTTACTATATGTCCCTTGATCCCGTCTATGTGTTTAATAACGTGGCTTGTTTTCTCTGTCTAGGGGTCTATATTGGCTATGTGTTCTACTACTCCTACAATCTCTGGCAAAATACCCTTCCTTCCTACAAGTGTAGCATATCCTAGGCCTTTCTTACTATCCGTGTTTTGGGGTTTAGGTTGATGAGACTTTGGTGTAAGGGCCTGTATACTTTCAATCCTCAGCCTCTCCTCCTGTTGTTTTCTATGCCTAACAATATTCTGGTGATGTTTAATTGCGCGCTCTCTAAGACAAGCTACTGTGACCCCTTTCCAATTAGGCAAAGATGTTTGTACCCTGTTCCTTACTGTCTTATTGAGTCCGTCCATTAGCACAGAGACAGCCACTTCCCTATAATTCGCATCGTTCCCTGTATCTGATACCCCAATGTATCTATCCATTATTTGCAGGGCCCGATGGAAATATTCAGATGTCATTTCATTTTCCCTCTGTTTTATGGAGAAAATTATTCTCCACTTAACATGAATGGGGAAACACAACTCTAGTTGTCTATTAATTCGTTCTAAGTTCTCCTGATTGTTTTCGTCAGTCATAAGACTATCCGACTCTAACCTACAATCAGTGATACATTTTTGGGTGTCAATATTAGGGGGTAGGCACGCTTTTAAAAATATCTGCCAGTGTTTGTTTGTCGGTTCATACGCATTACCCAGATCTCTGATGAATTTCTGACATCTGGCTAAATGCTTCCGAGGGTCGGGGAATTCTGAAATTATTGATCGCAGCTAATCTCTGGGCCACGGGCAATACATTGCATTATTCCTGGTGAGGACTACTCCCTGACTATCGGTTCCCCCATTGGGAGTTACTATTTCCAAGACAGGGTGTAATCCTACCGTTCCGTTCCTAATCTGTTTACTGTGAGGTGTTGTTGTCTCTGTGCAATGAGCTGTCTCACACTTACCGGTAGCTGTGACCTCACCAGTTCTTTCATTGGGGAATACTGTTTCTGCTCTACCTGGTTGGACAGGCCCCACTTGAGTTTCCTGCAAAGTGACTGTTTGGAGGAGAGCTGGAATTTGGCTGGATCCTTCATCTTCTTGTGACCTATAACCTTGAAAAGACTTCAAAACAGGATACATCTTGCAAAAATTAGGGTTAATACATTGTTTTTGCATACTACTATCATTTACGGATATACCATTGACTGTAGCCATCTCTTCCCCTTTGACCTGTGTCGACAATGGTGTGTTTGTGTTCCCATTCCCGCTAGGTTTTAAACCTGTTTTGCAAATTTGTTCTCTTTGCATATCCCCCTCCTGTTGCCGTAAATTTAAACAATCTGTATGTCTAATCCTTTGTTTTCTGGATTTTATTAAACATAGCCTTATCCTTAAATTCTGCAATACCTCTGGTTCAAAACTGTCCACTTTAGGGAATGGTACCCTATCTTTTTCAGTCATACGTTCCCATTCAGAAAAAAAGTCTTCAATACTTTATCCTTCAAACTTCGCTGACCCCATGGGCCGCAGCTCTTCAACCTGAACCCTGGTTACAAAACGTCCCTTACTTGAGCAACTGGCTCCCATAATTGTGGGCCTTTTCCCACAAACACCAAAATACTCAATATAAGGTAACGGTGAAAGTTCTCCGAGCGCTCTTCACCCGCTCACCGCCCACGTTGGCAAGTACTACCATACACTGTCGATAGCGAAGGCAATGTACCCAACTTAGGGCCCTATGTGACCTATATTTACTGGAAGTTTTTAGGAATAACTTACCCTTTCCAGTAAAGTATCGGCCGTTGGAGATTTTCCTGAGAGAGACCAGCGAAAACTCCCTATGCACTTTATTATACACAAATCACGCTTGCGTATGCTCTATACAGCGCTGATGATACCGCGATTTTATGCAAAAGCCCGTAAAAAGGATATCACGTTGTGCTATATATCGCACCCACAAAGGCGCGGTCCAATCGCACAGCGTATAGGTACTTGTTACTTATCTGCCAGACAACCACTGGAATCTTCAGGCTGCGAAACCTCAGCCGGAGCGTATATTAAAAAAAACTATATGGGTCACAACACAATTCACAATTCCCTACCACGCTCCTGTAAGTCTCCTCACGACTTACGTATTAAACCTTATACTAACGTGAGTCAGCCGCCTCACGTCACCAAGTCTCCACTCACTTGATGTACCACACGACGAGATTCCGAAATCCGGGGTTCAAATTTCCACTCGCTCCTACGTTCGCTCACTCAAATACACTTTGGTTTTTTTTCTGTACAGAAAATTATCATTCATTCAGATAAGCAGTTTTACTCCCAGAGGCAATACAGTAAATAAGAAACAAACCAAAACTGGGACTGCGCAATTTACTCTGATATGGATATTTATTATCACATAAAATTAATCTCTAAAAATACATACAAACACATATAATACTAGATGCCGGCCAGCATCACATAAATTTTTTTTTTTTATAATATAAAAAGAACCAATTATTATATTACTAATGGGTCTAATAATAGAGGATATATTTCTTGATTCCAGTATATATGCCTAATACACTTTATATCCTGAATTTATACGCTTTAAATGAACCATTAATATCTTTCTCTTGCAATATTTGTTATATCACTTCCAATAGATTTAAACCAAAAATAGATTGTCCAGCGCTTGTTTGGTTGGTGACATGCAACTGTGCAGAGTATTTCTCCTTTTAGGTAATGATATTTTATCTCAGCATATATTCCTATAATAGCTCAGTCCAGATCAGAAAGTCTCTCTCCTCAATTAAAAGACATCCACACTCAATTGTGCACTTAGAACCGCATTATCCGCATTTCGGGCTTCTGCCATTTAGCTAGGCAGATCATACATGATTAAAAGCCTCTTATAAAGCAATTATAGCATTCCACTTGTTCAGGGTATAATACTATGCCTGTGCAGTGTTCTTGGATAAACCCCTCCCGGTTGGTTAGAGCCTTATCTGGAGCCTCCGGGTTCTCTCTGCGGCGTGTTTCTCCTCCCAACCTCAGTGGGGTTTGCTTGTGCCTGCGGCCGGCCGGCCCGTCGATGTCTCCGCTACTAACTCCTGTAATGACAGACGCGTTTCCCCGCCTTCTATTGCATCGGCGGCTTCCTCAGTGTCAGATACTCACTCCTTCATTCATCTGGTTTAAATACCCACCCGCGCCAATCGCGCGTGCGTGTTATCGCTGCGGATCACGCCTCGTTATCATTTTGGCTTCCAATGCGTATCTTAATTTCTTTATATTCCAAATCTTAATAATGGTTCATATATGTGTTATATAATATAATATAAGGTCATACCTTAGATCCCATTTATATTATTACTATTTTTGGAGCATACGATTAATTCAAACATAAAATAATTAAATATAAATAATCGATTGTCGATAGTCTATTACTAAACAATAACTTTTCATATCTTAAATTCATCATTGGTATCGCTCAAGAATTAATTTATTTTGGATCTTCCATTTTCACCACCCATTGGTACTGCATAGTAACATTATATTCAACAACCACACTACTTGGTATTGTCTGTATATATATGCGATTGTATATTTCTCTGCTTATACAATAAGGTACATTGGTACCATCGGGTCTTAATGACATGGTGGAACTAAATGGGGTATAGATGGGTCTTTATGTTATAGAAAGTGGTGTGGAGGGTTCTCGTGGTTTTCTTTCTTTCTCTCTCTATATATAATTTAGAACATCTGTTCCATAGTAAGAGGTGGTAGGGAGTATTTGTATCCAAAAAACAGTGATATACTTGTATATTTAATGTGTTAAAATAAGTGAAGTAAGATAGAAATTTATACATAGGATTGACTACATAAACGGGCAAAATGCCTATTATTGTATAAGCAGAGAAATATACAATCGCATATATATACAGACAATACCAAGTAGTGTGGTTGTTGAATATAATGTTACTATGCAGTACCAATGGGTGGTGAAAATGGAAGATCCAAAATAAATTAATTCTTGAGCGATACCAATGATGAATTTAAGATATGAAAAGTTATTGTTTAGTAATAGACTATCGACAATCGATTATTTATATTTAATTATTTTTATGTTTGAATTAATTGTATGCTCCAAAAATAGTAATAATATAAATGGGATCATAGGTATGACCTTATATTATATTATATTATATAACACATATATGAACCATTATTAAAATTTGGAATATAAAGAAATGAAGATACGCATTGGAAGCCAAAATGATAACGAGGCATGATCCGCAGCGATAACACGCACGCGCGATTGGTGCGGGTGGGTATTTAAACCAGATGAATGAAGGAGTGAGTATCTGACACTGAGGAAGCCGCCGATGCAATAGAAGGCGGGGAAACGCGTCTGTCATTACAGAAGTTAGTAGCGGAGACATCGACGGGCCGGCCGGCCGCAGGCACAAGCAAACCCCACTGAGGTTGGGAGGAGAAACACGCTGCAGAGAGAACCCGGAGGCTCCAGATAAGGCTCTAACCAGCCGGGAGGGGTTTATCCAAGAACACTGCACAGGCATAGTATTATACCCTGAACAAGTGGAATGCTATAATTGCTTTATAAGAGGCTTTTAATCATGTATGATCTGCCTAGCTAAACGGCAGAAGCCCGAAATGCGGATAATGCGGTTCTAAGTGCACAATTGAGTGTGGATGTCTTTTAATTGAGGAGAGAGACTTTCTGATCTGGACTGAGCTATTATAGGAATATATGCTGAGATAAAATATCATTACCTAAAAGGAGAAATACTCTGCATAGTTGCATGTCACCAACCAAAAAAGCGCTGGACAATCTATTTTTGGTTTAAATCTATTGGAAGTGATATAACAAATATTGCAAGAGAAAGATATTAATGGTTCATTTAAAGCGTATAAATTCAGGATATAAAGTGTATTAGGCATATATACTGGAATCAAGAAATATATCCTCTATTATTAGACCCATTAGTAATATAATAATTGGTTCTTTTTATATTATAAAAAATTTTTTTAATGTGATGCTGGCCGGCATCTAGTATTATATGTGTTTGTATGTATTTTTAGAGATTAATTTTATGTGATAATAAATATCCATTTCAGAGTGAATTGCGCAGTCCCAGTTTTGTTTTGTTTTTTTGGAGCTCTATATTAAGGGTTAAAACCAAAGACCCTTTGGGATCGCTGCATTCTTCTGTAGTCAATCACAGCGCCAGGTGTTTTTTGGCTTTTTACAGTAAATAAGAGTTTTATACTAAACTTTGGAAACTGGGCAATCTTGTGCTATTGTAGCGTGGCTACTGTCCCACCTTTAAACTAAATGAACTATCGTGTGGTTTTATTATGCGCACACAACGCTACGCAAGCTTGCGTAATTACGCAACCGTGCGTACCTCTAAGCCACGTGTGCGGCCTTGCCCCACATGCACGTTTTGTGTATGCTGTCCTCACGTTCCATACCACGTGTACTTATGTGTGGACGCAATAAAACAACTCACACAATTTCTATAAATGTGAGCAATATTAACTATAATCGCTCACTTAACACGCCACACAGTTTCTATTCTGTATAAACCCTTATAACTAGGCCAGACTGTGTTTGTGTTTTAAACTTCCTTCCTTAATATTTATATTATGAATCTAGCAATCAGTCCTATGGCAACAATGTAAGCGGGTGTACAAAGAGTATGGGTGTACGCTTTTGTTGTGTACGCATTTGGTGCCAAAAAATAAATTCACCCGATTTTAAATAGCTTTTTTCTGTTTATCTTACGAGTTCTACCAGCATCTCTACAAACCATACAGAGCAGATGTCGTCTAATCAGCAAATAAATAGGGTTTCTCAGTGCATCCACCGACCAAGAAAAGGATACGTAGGATACCTGTCCACCCTTTTGCTGATAGGTTAAGTCTGCTGTGACCTGTTAGGCTGTGGATATGTGGAAAACCGGACGATGCCCCCAATTGATAATGTCGATTATCTTACAGGAAAGAAAGCTATACCTTAAACACACCTTAAATACACTTTAAACCTTTAGCCGCTGCAGCCGCTATACTTAATACACACGCTACGTACTTTATACACTGTTTGCGTACGGAGTCCCATATCACTGTACGGACTTAGCGTACAAACGCCGCACTGGGGGTACAAAGTACACACAGCGCGCACACACCCAGAGATACACTTTAAACCATATACAGCAATGCGAAGCGTTACTAATACACTCTTAAACCTTAGCAGGAAAAGGAAGACACAACACCGATTTATAGTTAAACCACTGGGTTCCGACACAACAGCGTAATATTTGCTGAAAGGGGGTTTACAATACAAATCATACACTACATAACAAGCAATATAACAGAATAATGGCTACAGTCAATGTACATACGTGATTGGAATCGCTTGCGCAACCCGGCCGGTCCCCGGTCATCTGATAGATAACTTTGTGAGTCTTGTGCCAGGCCAGGCTGCAGCAGGCTTTATTTATACAATTCTTCCAAAAGCAATACAATGGATACTGTAATCCCTTTGTCCATTGGACACAGGAATGCACTTTTACAGTACAGGGGAGGTTATAGGTCGATTTGAAAAGGTAGGCGATGTCTTTCCCAACTGCTCTTGTGGGTGGTCTCCTCTGGATTCCCGCCGCATACATAATATACAGTAAATACAAGTTATATCTATATTCTGCTTCTGCACATAACTATCCGCAGGAACATGCGATCTTCCGCAGACCAACACTAGAATGTTACCCTTAAAATACCCTACAGCTGGATACCAAACATCACCTTATAACCTTAGTCTGTCCCCTGTTATCCTGTAAAGGTGAATCCCTTTGTTCTGGAATCATTTAAACTGTTGTTACTTTCTGATGTGGTGCAGGGAGACTATGTGTAAAATGTGCACTATTTGTATTAAATATGTAATATGTTTTGATAGCTCTCCATGCGTTCACAAACTCAACCATAAATACCCATACCACGCGCTGATGCGCACCACCGCGGGAGCGACCATACACAAATTGCGAATATGTGCACGCACAGCAGAACAAGTACATGCGCGGAGGCCATCTGTGTGATGTTTGTACGTGATGTGTGTACTGCAATATTTTTCGACTTTGACAAAATTTACATTTTGGCTGCTCACGGCAGCTGCCGTTATCTCTAAGAAATAGATTGCAGTAAGATCTAAGTGTATTACCTGCAGATACATTAAAGAGAGTACCCAATTCTTATCTTGTAGAACCAATAAATCTTTTGATATTGTGGGCAACATAAATTGCCACACTACATTTGTGGTCTATCTAATTTCGTGCAACTGTGGGAGCCAATATGTTGGCAGAACCACACATTCTCTTAACACCAGGTTCTTGGAACACAGAAGATTAATAAATAAAAAATCAACGAATCACAGTGTACCTAGACACGTTAATTCTTTACATGAAGGTGACTGTGGGGTTCTACATATACAGGGAATAGAACATATAAAGCAGACATTTCGAGGTGGGGACAGATATAACCTCCTCTGCAATAGGGAAGCTTATTGGATATGTGTTCTGGATACACTGTTTCCTCTGGGTCTTAATGAAAATATTGAGCTAAATAATGTGTAAATGAAAATTCCATTGTTTTCTCCTTACCTTTTTCTCTCTATATCTAATATGTTGATTGGCTATATCTTCATTTTAATATATATAAGATATAATTGTATCTGAGTTAATTCTGGTTTAATAATCTTTAGATCATTTATAGAGATATCTATACATCAGTTCATATGATGAATAGAGAGGTCCATAATACACACATTGTGTGTATTTTTTGGTATAAGCTATATCCAGGTGATAATCTAGCTGGGCGTGTTCCCTGATAATATCTAAAATGGGAAGTGAGATGGGTGAAATAAACAATATGGTCGTTATTGATTAGCTTTTTTAAAGGTTAAGGCTGTATTATCGTGATTCCCGTTAAATTGGGTTTTCATGTTTGCCTAGGGAACGAGAAGCATCATTTTGGTTCTTATTGATGGCGACTGGTGTTGTCTCCCTCTATGCACATATACATATATAAAAACGTTACAAAAATGAAATTATCAAAATACAAGAATTATATAAGTAATAATTATGTGTAGCTATTATCCCCACGCTGGATTCAAACTGATGACCTCTCTCACTGTAGCTCAGTTGCATATCCACTAGACTGTTGTGTCTGCTTGACTAAGATAGGGTATTTAGAACTATAAATCTTTCTAAGAGATTATAGGACAAAATCGCAGCCATATCCATCTGAGACAATGGCCCTCATTCCGAGTTGATCGGTCGCAAGGCGAATTTAGCAGAGTTACACACGCTAAGCCGCCGCCTACTGGGAGTGAATCTTAGCTTCTTAAAATTGCGACCGATGTATTCGCAATATTGCGATTACTAACTACTTAGCAGTTTCTGAGTAGCTCCAGACTTACTCTGCCTGTGCGATCATTTCAGTGCTTGTCGTTCCTGGTTGACGTCACAAACACACCCAGCGTTCGCCCAGGCACTCCCACCGTTTCCCCGGCCACTCCTGCGTTTTTTCCGGAAACGGTAGCATTTTCAGCCACACGCCCCTGAAACGCCGTGTTTCCGCCCAGTAACACCCATTTCCTGTCAATCACATTACGATCGCCGGAGCGAAGAAAAAGCCGTGAGTAAAATTACTTTCTTCATAGTAAAGTTACTTGGCGCAGTCGCAGTGCGAACATTGCGCATGCGTACTAAGCGGATTTTCACTGCGATGCGATGAAAAATACAGAGCGAACAACTCGGAATGAGGGCCAATGTTCTCGACTAGATTACGGCCACACTGTTATGGGATGCCATTCTCTATTTAATATTAAAATCAAAATGAAATTATATACATATGTATCTGTTACTTATATGGGTGGATTGACAAGGGACATGGAACACATGAGCCCTGTCATAATGAGAGAAAATAATAATAAAAATAAAAATAATATTAATAAAAATAGATACATTATGATGCATAGTAATTTGCTTAATATATACATGCTATATGAATATGTGGGGACTCATGTGATCCGTGCCTCTATTTGGTATGTTTATTCACTTACTGCAAATCTTGTTTTGTTTTTGTGTTTTTGTTTTTTAAATAATGTACCTGTACCAATTATAAGATATGAACTGATTATTTAAAGTATGCAGCGCCGAGGGTTCACTCAGGTGTTTGTAATTTTATTATTATAGCTGATTGGATATAAAGCGTTTTAAAACATCCACCTAACCAATCTAACACCGAGTAAAAATACAGGTGTGCACATTACCATTTCAATGTTGATTGGATACAAAAGGACTTAAATACCCACTGATCCTTCCATTGGACATCTACACCTCCTGATGAAACCGCCGTTCCTTTGGGGCGGAGAAACGCATTGAGGGCTGCGTTTACTGCTTGTCCTTTGAAGGAGTCTCCATCTACTCTCCAACACCTTGCTTAACTTCGAGGTCTCCCCACTGCTGGCGTCTGACGAGACGGTACATTCTTATGCTTCACCGCTGTGCTTGAAAAGCCCCGTTAGCAGACTGACTGCTGAGAACGTGCGGCGCCTCCTCTAAACACACTAAAGAGGCACACGTTCAGCCGCCCGCAGTCTATGCTGCAAACCATCACTGACGGGAATCAGCGGAGACCAGCTATTACGGGTGAGACCAGTGCCTCGTAAAACGAGGAATCTTGAATCAAATACAAAGTATCATTTCATAAAAGTTGTGGGACGTTTTCTTTATTCCACACATTACTATATTAAATTGTAGGACTTCCTGACTTTAAATTTGGACTGCAGTACTGCACTTTCTATATGAGCTAATCAGCTGATTTATATATTTATTTTATATTGGTATTGTGGTTTATGTTACCTTGTAATCACTAGATAAATTGGTAATATTGTGGTAATTAAACTTTTTAAAAAAAATTCTTAAATATCAATAAAAATAAGAATTTACTTACCGATAATTCTATTTCTCATAGTCCGTAGTGGATGCTGGGAACTCCGTAAGGACCATGGGGAATAGCGGCTCCGCAGGAGACTGGGCACAAAAGTAAAGCTTTAGGACTACCTGGTGTGCACTGGCTCCTCCACCTATGACCCTCCTCCAAGCCTCAGTTAGATTTTTGTGCCCTGCCGAGAAGGGTGCACACTAGGGGCTCTCCTGAGCTTCTTAGTGAAAGTTTAGTTTTAGGTTTTTTATTTTCAGTGAGACCTGCTGGCAACAGTCTCACTGCATCGAGGGACTAAGGGGAGAAGAAGCGAACTCACCTGCGTGCAGAGTGGATTGGGCTTCTTAGGCTACTGGACACCATTAGCTCCAGAGGGACCGAACACAGGCCCAGCCTCGGAGTCCGGTCCCAGAGCCGCGCCGCCGGCCCCCTTACAGAGCCAGAAGCAAGAAGAGGTCCGGAAAATCGGCGGCAGAAGACATCCTGTCTTCACCAAGGTAGCGCACAGCATTGCAGCTGTGCGCCATTGCTCCTCAGCACACTTCACACTTCGGTCACTGAGGGTGCAGGGCGCTAGGGGGGGGGCGCCCTGAGCAGCAATAAAAACACCTTGGCTGGCGAAAATACATCACATATAGCCCCCAGGGCTATATGGATGAATTTTAACCCCTGCCAGATTCCACAGAAAAACGGGAGAAAAGGCAGCCGAGAAGGGGGCGGAGCCTATCTCCTCAGCACACTGGCGCCATTTTCTCTCACAGCTCCGTTGGAGGGAAGCTCCCTGGCTCTCCCCTGCAGTTACTACACTACAGAAAGGGGTTAAAAAAGAGAGGGGGGCACTAATTAGGCGCAGTATAACAATACAGCAGCTATAAGGGGAAAAACACTTATATAAGGTTATCCCTGTATATATATATATATATATAGCGCTCTGGTGTGTGCTGGCATACTCTCCCTCTGTCTCCCCAAAGGGCTAGTGGGGTCCTGTCCTCTATCAGAGCATTCCCTGTGTGTGTGCTGTGTGTCGGTACGTTGTGTCGACATGTATGAGGAGGAAAATGAGGTGGAGGCGGAGCAATTGCCTGTAACAGAGATGTCACCCCCTAGGGAGTCGACATCTGAGTGGATGAGCTTATGGAAGGAATTATGTGAGTCAGCTCTTTACAAAAGATTGATGACATGAGACAGCCGGCGACTCAGCCTGTGCCTGTCCAGGTGTCTCAAAAGCCATCAGGGGCTCTAAAACGCCCGTTACCGCAGATGGCAGATACAGACGCCGACACGGATACTGACTCCAGTGTCGACGATTAAGAGACGAATGTGACTTCCAGTAGGGCCACACGTTACATGATTGAGGCTATGGAAAATGTTTTTACACATTTCTGATAATACCAGTACCACTAAAAAGGGTATTATGTTGGGTGAGAAAAAACTGCCTGTAGTTTTTCCTGCATCTGAGGAATTAAATGAAGTGTGTGATGATGCGTGGGTTTCCCCCGATAAAAACTGTTAATTCCTAAAAAGTTATTAGCATCATACCCCTTCCCGCCAGAGGATAGGGCACGTTGGGAAACACCCCCTAGGGTGAATAAAGCGCTCACACGCTTGTCTAAACAGGTGGCACTACCGTCCCCGGATACGGCCGCCCTTAAGGAACCTGCTGACAGAAAGCAGTAAAATATCCTAAAATGTATATACACTCACACGGGTGTGATACTGCGACCAGCAATCGCCTCAGCCTGGATGTACAGTGCTGGGGTGGCTTGGTCGGATTCCCTGACTGACAATATTGATACCCTAGATAGGGACAGTATATTACTGACTATAGAGCATTTAAAAGATGCATTTCTATATATGCGTGATGCACAGAGGGATATTTGCCGACTGGCATCAAGAGTAAGTGCGCTGTCCATTTCTGCCAGAAGAGGGTTATGGACAAGACAGTGGTCAGGTGATGCTGATTCCAAAAGGCATATGGAAGTATCGCCTTATAAAAGGGAGGAGTTATTTGGGGTAGGTCTAACAGACCTGGTGGCCACGGCAACGGCTGGAAAATCCACATTTTTACCCCAGGTAGCCTCTCAACATAAGAAGACACCGTATTATCAGGCGCAGTCCTTGGGGCCCCATAAGCAGAAGCCCTCTCCCGTTTTCTGCCAAGTCCTCAGCATGACGCTGGGGCTTTACAAGCGGACTCAGGCACGGTGGGGGCCCGTCTCAAAAATTTCAGCGTGCAGTGGGCTCACTCACAGGGGACCCCTGGATCCTTCAGGTGGTATCTCAGGGGTACAAATTGGAATTCGAGACGTCTCCCCTTCGCCGTTTTCCTAAAGTCTGCTTTACCGACGTCTCCCTCCGACAGGGAGGCGGTATGGGAAGCCATTCACAAGCTGTATTCCCAGCAGGTGATAATCAAGGTACCCCTCCTACAACAGGAAAAGGGGTATTATTCCACGCTAATAAAATATCTTTTATTAACAAGTTATTAGCGCTCCTTAGTGTTTCTATTGAAATTCAATCTATTTCTCAGTGTATAAGGCATCCAGTTGCCACGTAGGAGCTGCTTTATAAATAAGCTTTGATTGGTACATTCTATTTATATTATTATAATAGCGCCCGATTAAGCAAAGTCCTGTATACATTGCATGCCGTTATCTCTAATCTACCAATATTGATAAGAATTCAGCCTTTCCATTATCTAGGAACTAATGACATCAATGCGCCATGATGCACTACATGCCTCTGTGGCATAACTAGTTACCAAATGAATGGGTCAAATATTAGTTCAACACACATTATAGCTACCAACACTGTGCAAGGGACAAGAGTACATATACAGTAGTTTTGTTTGATAATATTTTGGGTCTTGTGTAACTTTTTACCCAACCTGCAGGTTATTAGGAGACTCCAATGCTGGCTGCAGTGATTTTCTTCCCTATATAGAAAATGTTTTTGAAGTCCCAATACAATGACAAGCATCGCTCACCTTAACCTGTCGGTTCCAATGCGGTTGCATCTTGCCTGTATTTTTCCTCCCCGCAGAAATTTTTGTGTAAAATTAAACCAGTGCAGGATTAATACATTTGTAAAGTGGCAGAAGGCCTTGGCCATACAAAGATTTCTTAAAATGGTATTTAGCAGCATATCAGACTGATAGTCAACACATTGCTGGGCTTATACCCCCCCCCCCCCAAAAACAAAAACAAAACCTATAGGGTTGTATTGTTTTGTGAAGCGATTGCACTCGCAATTTTTAAAGGATTAATAACAGAAGCTTTATGTGCATGTGTATTATTTCACGTGTTTGTACAACTTAGTGTTTGTGTCCCATAGCGATGGAACATGTGATGATATGTGCGGGAACCTATATTAAGCACGGGTCAGGGTGGATAAGGATGGTTACTGGCTTTGGGCTGTGCGCTAGTGCTAACAATAATAATATTCCGTTGTACATATTGATAAGCGCACCACTATGCATTTGTCAGGAAGAATAAACTGTTCCCGGCCCCATAGGATTGGTGTCCCTGGCATCCTCTAGGCTGGAGAATAGGCTGCTGGTAGAACTCTCTCATCATTGATTGTCTCAATGCAGAGGAAGGGCACAGTCTTGGTAGCTTTTGATAACCAATTCCAGCATTCAGCAGGCGTAGTTATTAGTCATGCATCTTAGTCTACCCATATTTACTTTCAAAACACTTAATAAAATTAATAAAAGATTAGGTGTAAAATGAAATATATGTTTTCTACACAGGGCCGTGGTACAGTATCTGCAGCTCCTACACACCGCTGTGGTTTAGCCTTCTGGGATCTTCCATGTTGATAGACCCATTTGAATTTGCTGCCGGTATTAGCATTGGAAGCCCTGTAAAAAATAGGATTTTTTTTATTACCAAATGCTTTAAATGAAATAGTGTAAGCTGTCAGCCTTGTCAGCGTGTCATTAAATAATTCTACAATCGTCATTTCTGAGAATATAGATAATCGCATAAAGACAAATAGATCGCTTTTTACCACTATTATAATACACAAGCCAAGTTAACCTATAAACTGCAAATTATATCTGCATGTTATCCATTGTAATTGTTGATGTCTGGTAGATATAACGCCCACCATCATACATTGTTATGGATGGTAGAAGTAACTTTGGATCACCATCCTGCCCCCTCATAGACTTTCAGTCAGTGCTTAGAGAAAAGGTCACAGTACTCTAATAACTTAAGGCTACAAGTTGGTGCAAGATTTACACACGTTTCCACTCTGGACAAGTCTTAAAACACTTATTTTCTTCATTTCTGAAATTATTACACTGATCGCGTCATGTATCCAGAACTAAGTACAGGTTGAGTATCCCATATCCAAATTTTCCGAAATACGGAATATTCCGAAATACGGAATATTTTGAGTGAGAGTGAGATAGTGAAAACTTTGTTTTCTGATTGCTCAATGAACACAAACTTTGTTTAATACACAAAGTTATTAAAAATATTGTATTAAATGACCTTCAGGCTGTGTGTATAAAGTATATATGAAACATAACTGAATTTTGTGAATATACACACACTTTGTTTTACGCACAAAGTTATTAAAAATATTGGCTAAAATGACCTTCAGGCTGTGTGTATTAGGTGTATATGAAACATAAAGGCATTCTGTGCTTAGACTTAGGTCCCATCACCATGATATATCATTATGGTATGCAATTATTCCAAAATACGGAAAAATCCGATATCCAAAATACTTCTGGTCTCAAGCATTTTGGATTAGGGAGACTCAACCTGTATAAGAATTAAAAATTACCACAATAAAAAAGGCGCTCATACTGCATCCCATTGAGTACCAACTGACCCGGGCTTGGGTAATTAGTAACCTCTCCCTCACGCTCCATGCCACTGTTCAAACTGCGGCCCACTGAGTGACATCAGAAACAGCTGTGCACTAAGCAATAAATAGAAACATTGTGAAATAAACATCACAATTTTTCTGCCCTGCTGGGGACTTTTGCACTATGCAATAAAATGCCATTTGATATGATTGCTTTAATGATGCATTTAACATAACGTATGTAGTCAGATGTTAATCTTTGATGTGTTTGGTAGTTAGAAGCACATGTTTACAATGCTAACATTAAGTTTTACTGGAAAAACGGGAATAGACGAGCTCCGCAGGAGACTGGGCACTCTAAAAGAAAGATTAGGTACTATCTGGTGTGCACTGGCTCCTCCCTCTATGCCCCTCCTCCAGACCTCAGTTAGGGAAACTGTGCCCGGAAGAGCTGACACAACAAGGAAATGATTTGGAATCCAGGGTAAGACTCATACCAGCCACACCAATCACACTGTACAACTTGTGATAACCATACCCAGTTAACAGTATGAACAACAACTGAGCCTCATTTAACGGATGGCTCATAACAATAACCCTTTAGTTAAGCAATAACTATATACATGTATTGCAGAGAGTCCGCACTTGGGACGGGCGCCCAGCATCCACTACGGACTACGAGAAATAGAATTACCGGTGAGTAAATTCTTATTTTCTCTGACGTCCTAGTGGATGCTGGGAACTCCGTAAGGACCATGGGGATTATACCAAAGCTCCCAAACGGGCGGGAGAGTGCGGATGACTCTGCAGCACCGCATGAGCAAACTCAAGGTCCTCCTCAGCCAGGGTATCAAACTTGTGGAACTTAGCAAACTTGTTTGACCCCGACCAAGTAGCAGCTCGGCAAAGCTGTAAAGCTGAGACCCCTCGGGCAGCCGCCCAAGAAGAGCCCACCTTCCTTGTGGAATGGGCTTTCACCGATTTTGGATGCGGCAATCCAGCCGCAGAGTGAACCCGCTGAATCGTGCTATAGATCCAGCGAGCAATAGTCTGCTTCGAAGCAGGAGCGCCAACCTTGTTGGCTGCATACAGAGTAAACAGCGAGTCAGACTTTCTGACTCCCGCCGTTCTGGAAACATACATTTTCAAAGCCCGGACTACGTCCAGCAATTTGGAATCCTCCAAGTCCCTAGTAGCCGCAGGCACCACAATAGGCTGGTTCAAATGAAATGATGATACCACCCTAGGGAGAAATTGGGGACGAGTCCTCAACTCTGCCCTGTCCATATGGAATATCAGATAAGGGCTTTTACATGACAAAACCGCCAATTCTGACACACGCCTAGCCGAAGCTAAGGCCAATAGCATGACCACTTTCCACGTGAGATATTTTAGCTCCACGGTCTTTAGTGGCTCAAACCAGTGGGATTTCAGGAAATCCAACACAACGTTAAGATCCCAAGGTGCCACCGGTGGCACAAAATGGAGGCTGAATATGCAGCACCCCCGAAACAACGTCTGAACTTCAGGCAGTGAAGCCAGTTCTTTTTGAGAGAAAATGGATAGGGCCGAAATCTTGACCTTTATGGATCCTAATTTTAGGCCCATAGTCACTCCTGACTGTAGGAAGTGCAGGAATCGACCCCGCTGGAATTCCTCTGTAGGGCCTTCCCGGCCTCACACCAAGCAACCTATTTTCGCTATATACAGTGAAAAAGTCTTGCTGTCACGTCTTTCCTAGCCTTTATCAGCGTAGGATAACTGCATCCGGAATGCCCTTTTCCACTATGATCCGGCGTTCAACCGCCATGCCGTCAAATGCAGCCGCGGTAAGTCTTGGAACAGACAGGGCCCCTGTTGCAACATGTCCTGTCTGAGAGGCAGAAGCCCTGAGTCCTCTGAGAGCATTTCTTGCAGCTCCGGGTACCGAGTCCTTCTTGGCCCATTCGGAGCAAAGAATATTGTTCTCACTCCTCCTTTTATTACAATTCTCAGCCCTTGGGTATGAGAGGAAGAGGAGGGAATACATAGACCGACTGGAACACCCACGGTGTTACTAGTGCGACCACAGCTATCACCTGAGGGTCCCTTGACCCGGCTTAAAACCTTTTTTAGCTTTTTATTGAGGTGGGACGCCATCTAGTCCACCTGAGGCAGTTCCCATCAATTTGCAAACTGCGTGAAGACTTCCTGATGAAGTCCCCACTTTCCCAGGTGGAGGTCGTGCCTGCCGAGGAAGTCTGCTTCCCAGTTGTCCACTCCCGGAATGAACACTGCTGACAGTGCGCTTACTTGATTCTCCGCCCAGCGAAGAATTCTGGTGGCTTCTACCCTCGCCACCCTGCTCTTTGTGCCGCCTTGGCAGTTTACACGAACCCCTGCGGTCTGACTGGATCAGAACCGGTTGGTCGCGGAGCAGGATCTCCGCTTGACTTAGGGCATTGTATATGGCCCTTAGTTCCAGGATATTGATGTGAAGGCAAGTCTGTTGACTTGACCACAGACCTTGGAAATTTCTTCCCTGTGTAACTGCCCCCACCTTCAGAGGCTTGCATCCGTGGTCACCAGGATCCAGTCCTGAATGCCGAATCTGCTGCCCTCGAGAAGGTGAGCACTCTGCAGCCACCACAGGAGAGACACCCTGGCCCTGGGGGATAGGGTGATTAACTGTTGCATCTGAAGAGGTGATCCGGACCACTTGTCCAGTAAGTCCCATTGGAAGGTCCTCGCATGGAACCTGCCTAAGGGGATGGCCTCGTATGATGCCACCATCCTTCCCAGGACTCGAGTGCAGTGATGCACTGACACCTGTTTTGGTTTTAATAAATTCCTGACCAGTGTCATGAGCTCCTGAGCTCTCTCTATCGGGAGATAAACCCTTTTCTGGTCTGTGTCTAGGATCATGCCTAGGGGAGGCAGATGAGCTGTAGGAACCAACTGCGACTTTGGAATATATAGAATCCAGCCGTGTTGCCGTTACACTTCCAGAGAAAGTGATACGCTGTTCAGCAACTGCTCTCTTGATCTCGCTTGTATGAGGAGATCGTCCAAATACGTGATAATAGTGACACCTTGCTTCCGCAGGAGCACAATCATATCCGCCATTACCTTGGTTATGACAATCCCGTACCGCAATTCTGAGGTACGCCTAATGAGGTGGATAAATGGGGACATGAAGGTATGCATCCCTTATGACCCGATTCACGATAAAGTCTCCCTCTTTTTAGGCTTGCCCTGACCGCTCATAGCGATTCCATCTTGAACTTGAACCTTCTCAGGTATATGTTCAGGGATTTTTAATTCAATATGGGTCTGACCGAACCGCCTGGTTTCGGGATTACAACATGGTCGAATAATAACACCCTCTTGTTGAAGGAGGGGACCCTTGACCACCACCTGTTAAAGATACAATTTGTGAATTGCAGTTAACACTGGCTCCCCCTCTTGGGGGGAAGCCCGCAGGGCCATTGGTGAGGGGGCATCTTCTCACAGTCCAGCTTGTATCCCTGAGACACAATATCTATTGCCCAGGGACCTAACAGGGAGTGAACCCACTTGTGGCTGAATTTACGAAGGCGTGTCCCCACCGGGCCTAGCTCCGCCTATGGAGCCCCAGCAGCATAGGTGGATTTTGTAGGGGCCGGGGAGCACTTCTGTTCCTGGGAACTAGCTGTGTTGATCCCGGCTCTGACAAGAAAGGACGCCCTCAGACTTTCTTGTTTCTTTATTCGAAAGGCTGCATTTAATAATGTCGTGCTTTCTTAGGCTGTGCAGGAATATAAGGCAAACTAGCAGAATTACCAGCTATAGCTGTGGAGACCAGGCCCTAGAACCCTTCTCCACACAATCCTCAGCCTTCCATATGCCTCTTAAGTCGGCATCATCTGTCCAATGCATATTCTACAGGACACGTCAAGCAGAGATCGACATAGCTTTGACTCTAGGACCCAGTATACTCATGTCTCTTTGGGCATGCTTTATAACTATATATCTATCACTTAAGACAGCATCTTTAATATATTTACTAGGGTCTCAATCTCTGCTGATAAGGTACCTGTCCACGCTGCCACAGCGCTATAAACCCATGCCGACACAATCGCCGGTCTGGGTAGTATACTAGAATGTGCACGCTATCTGCAGGATTCCTGAGAATAGCAAGTGCTACCGTCTGTGCAAACAGGACACCCTAGGGGAAGAGTCTCAACACATCCTAGCCCTAGTGGGGAAAGGATACAGCCTGAGAATTCTCTTGTGGGAAGCTGCCGTCTCTTGTCTGGAGATTCCCGCTCTTTTTCCTCATGAGAGGAGGGAAATTTACCTCAGCATTCTTCCCCTTAAACATGTGTACTCTCGTGTCAGGGACAGATGAGTCATCAGTGATATGCAAATCATCTTTTATTTCAATATCATATATTGAATACCTTCTAGCCATCTTGGCTGTAACTTTGCATTATCATAGTCGACAGTGGAGTTAAACTCCGTGTCGATACCAGTGTTTGTTATTTTGGATAGTGAGCATTGTGAGACTCTGAAAAGTCTCTGTGACATAGGGACAGACATGGGTAGATTTCCTGTCTGTTCCCTAACCATTTGTGCAATAAATTCACCTTAGCACTTACACATATCCAAACAGGTGTCGGCGTTGTCGACGGAGACCACTCTCACACACATATCCGCTCTATCACCTCCTTAGAGGAGCCTTTTACCTAAGACATGTCGACACACGCGTACCGACACACCACACACACAGGGGATGCTCTATTTGAAGACAGTTCCCCCACAAGGCCCTTTGGAGAGACAGAGAGAGAGTATGCCAGCACACACCCCAGCGCTATATAACCCAGGGATTACACTACAACTCAGTGTTTATCCAGTAGCTGCTGTATATATAATTTTTGCGCCTAAATTTATGTGCCCCCCCTCTCTTTTCACCCTTTGTGTACCAGGATATTGCAGGGAAGAGCCTGGGGAGTTTCCTTCCAGCGGAGCTGTGAAGAGAAAATGGCGCTGGTGTGCTGAGGAAGAAGGCCCCCTCAGCGGCGGGCTTCTGTCCTGTTTCTGACTAAAAATGGCGTAGGGAACCAAGACCAGGCGCAGAGCCCGGTGCTGGTTGTTTAAATATGGGGGAACCCCTATCATTTTTCCCCCCATATTTTTTCAACCAGGGCCGGCTCAAAGAGCCCGAGGCTGGTTTTGCTTAGGAGGGGGGACCCCATGCATTTTTTTTTTAAAATATCACTTTCCCATCCCCTTCCCACTGATAAACATGCACGGATCTCATGGATCCGTGCATGCCTATCCAAACACGGGGAAAAAAAGCAGGTCTGTTTTTTTAGCACTTTTTCACGAATTGTATTTCAGTACGGCAGTGTTTGGCTATTGTCGGCAGTGTTTGTGATTTGCACTTTTTAGTAAATTACCAATTTCTACCAAATTGCAGGCGTATTTGACCGATGGTGTATTGATTCGTGATTTTTTCCTAGGACTTCCAAAATATTACGAATGCCCTCATCACTGCCCCATTGTCTAAGCATTTTGGTATGTATTCACTAAGCATGGATAACCCTGTTCAACCCAATTTACCAAAAGGTTACAGCAGATAAACCCTCTAAATCAGCGTTTTTCAACCGCTGTGCCGCGGCACACTAGTGTGCCGCCAGCGGTTGTCAGGTGTGCCGCAGCCTGCTGCTCACTGGCCACCAGAGATGCCCTGCACAGTGCTCCACCCAGTGTCAGAACTACTAGCGGTGCAGCCACACAGCCGGCAACAGTATCAGCAAGCTTCATTACTAATGAGACGCTGCCAGCGACCTCCGGGCCAAAAAGGAAGCAGTTCTGGAAGAATGTAAGCGGAGGGGGAAGCCCGCTCCCCGCTCCGTAGTCAGTTCTGTCCCCTGAGCAGTGTCGCACAGACGTCATGTCACGACGCTGCAGCCTAATGTTTGCCACCGTGCTGTCACAGAAGAGAGGAGACCCACGCGTCTGGTGAAAGTAAGGAGGGTACAGGCTGTCAAGACAGAGCAGAACAGCAGAACAAGGTAAGTTAACTCGGGTACCAGGGAGTTTGAAGGGCCGGAGCAGCACATTAATGACCATACATGGGGACGGGGGGGGGGGGACGCAGTATTGGGAAAACGGAGGGGGAGAAGGAGCATTCACTACTGTAAATACAACAGGGGGACCACACTATTGGAGTACAGTGGGGAGCTGGCACACCACTGCACCATATTAAGGGGCACATCACTAGCAATACAGATGGAGGACACAGTACTGACAGAACAGTGGCTGGAGTACATTACTGGCAATAGAAGAGCGAGAGGGTCAGGCAGTGATGGTGAGTGAGGGGTATGTCTGGGTAAGGTATGGGGTGGAGGTGTGGAATTACTGTGGGGGTCAGTGTGTTTGATTTATACCTGTGGGGGCCAATATGCTTTAACTGTTGGGGCCAATGTGTTCAATTACTGTGGGGGCCAATGTATTTGATATCTGTGGGGGCCAATGTGTTTTTTTTCCCCTGTGGGTAACTGATAGCGTGCCTTGGGAATTTAAAGTCTTGTTAGGCGTGCCGCGAGTCGAGAAAGGTTGAAAATCACTGCTCTAAATGATATGTTTTAAATATAATAAACAATAACTAATATTCGGTCCATCAATTTGTTAACTAGTTATGCCACAGAGGCATGTAGTGCCTCATGGCTCACTGTGGTCATTAGTTCCTAGATCATCTTTAAAACATGGGGAGGTGAACCTTCAGTCCTCGATCTGTTGTTGAACTACACATACTAGCATGCCCTGCAACAGTTTTGCTTCATTGTTGATGTAAGCATTTTGCTATATCAAATTGTTAACTAGTTATGCCACAGATGCATGTAGCGCCTCATGGCTCATTGAGGTCATTAGTTCCTAGATAATGGAAAGGCAGAATTCTAATATTCACCAATCAAATTGTTAACTAGTTATGCCACAGAGGCATGTAGTGCCTCATGGCTCATTGTGATCATTAGTTCCTAGATCATTTCCAATTCACCCATCAATTTGTTAACTAGTTATGCCACAGAGGCATGTAGTGCCTCATGGCTCATTGTGGTCAACCGTTTGCAAAAAATAACGTGCAACAAATGTCAAAGTACAGCTTGTTTTGCACATATATATGTATGCATATATGAATCGTGTCTGAACATGTTCCAGCACTGTTGTATAATAATTATATTTTAATAGTTATAAACAGAAACTAATATTCGGTCCATCAATTTGTTAACTAGTTATGCCACAGAGGCATGTAGTGCCTCATGGCTCATTGAGGTCAGTCCATCAATTTGTTAACTAGTTATGCCACAGAGGCATATAGTGCCTCATGGCTCATTGAGGTCATTAGTTCCTAGATAATGGAAAGGTAGAATTCTTATATTCGACCATCAGTTTGTTAACTAGTTATGCCACAGAGGCATGTAGTGCCTCATGGCTCATTGTGGTCAACCGTTTGCAAAACATAACGTGCGACAAATGTCAAAGTACAGCTTGTTTTGCACATATATATGTATGCATATATGAATCGTGTCTGAACATGTTCCAGCACTGTTGTATAATAATTATGTTTTAATCGTTATAAACAGAAACTAATATTCGGTCCACCAATTTGTTAACTAGTTATGCCACAGAGGCATGTAGTGCCTCATGGCTCATTGAGGTCATTAGATCCTAGATAATGGAAAGGTAGAATTCTTATATTCGACCATCAGTTTGTTAACTAATTATGCCACAGAGGCATGTAGTGCCTCATGGCTCATTGAGGTCAGTCCATCAATTTGTTAACTAGTTATGCCACAGAGGCATGTAGTGCCTCATGGCTCATTGTGGTCATTAGTTCCTAGATCATTTTTTAAACATTGGTAGGTGAACCTTCAGTCCTCGATCAGTTGTTGAACTACACATACTAGCATGCCCTGCAACAGTTTTGTTTCATTGTTGATGTAAGCATTTTGCTATATCAAATTGTTAACTAGTTATGCCACAGATGCATTTAGCGCCTCATGGCTCATTGAGGTCATTAGTTCCTAGATAATGGAAAGGCAGAATTCTAATATTCACCAATCAAATTGTTAACTAGTTATGCCACAGAGGCATGTAGTGCCTCATGGCTCATTGTGATCATTAGTTCCTAGATCATTTCCAATTCGCCCATCAATTTGTTAACTAGTTATGCCACAGAGGCATGTAGTGCCTCATGGCTCATTGTGGTCAACCGTTTGCAAAAAATAACGTGCGACAAATGTCAAAGTACAGCTTGTTTTGCACATATATATGTATGCATATATGAATCGTGTCTGAACATGTTCCAGCACTGTTGTATAATAATTATGTTTTAATCGTTATAAACAGAAACTAATATTCGGTCCATCAATTTGTTAACTAGTAATGCCACAGAGGCATGTAGTGCCTCATGGCTCATTGAGGTCGGTCCATAAATTTGTTAACTAGTTATGCCACAGAGGCATATAGTGCCTCATGGCTCATTGAGGTCATTAGTTCCTAGAAAATGGAAAGGAAGAATTCTTATATTCGACCATCAGTTTGTTAACTAGTTATGCCACAGAGGCATGTATTGCCTCATGGCTCATTGAGGTCGGTCCATCATTTTGTTAACTAGTTATGCCACATAGGCATGTAGTGCCTCATGGCTCATTGAGGTTGGTCCATAAATTTGTTAACTAGTTATGCCACAGAGGCATGTAGTGCCTCATGGCTCATTGAGGTAATTAATTCCTAGATAATGGAAAGGCAGAATTCTAATATCCGACCATCAATTTGTTAACTAGTTATGCCACAGAGGCATGTGGTGCCTCATGGCTCATTGAGGTCAACCTTTTGCAAAAAATAACATGCGAGAATGTTTAAGTACAGCTTGTTTTGCACAGATATATGTATGCATGTATGAATTGTGTCTGAACATGTTCCAGCACTGTTATCTGAACATGTTCCAGCACTGTTGTATAATAATTGTGTTTTAATCGTCATCAACAGAAACTAATATTCGGCCCAACAATTTGTTAATTAGGTATGCCACAGAGGCATGTGGTGCCTCATGGCTCATTGAGGTCAACCGTTTGCAAAAAATGACGTGCGATAATGTCTAAATACAGCTTGTTTTGCACATATATATATGTATGCATGTATGAATCGTGTCTGAACATGTTCCAGCACTGTTATCTGAACATGTTCCAGCACTGTTGAATAATAATTGTGTTTTAATCGTTATCAATAGAAACTAATATTCAGCCCAACAATTTGTTAACTAGTTATGCCACAGAGGCATGTAGTGCCTCATGGCTTATTGAGGTTATTAGTTCCTAGATAACAGAAAGGCAGAATTCTAATACACGCCCATTAATTTGTTAACTAGTTATGCCACAGAGGCATGTAGTGCCTCATGGCTCATTGAGGTCGGTCCATCAATTTGTTAACTAGTTATGCCACAGAGGCATGTAGTGCCTCATGGCTCATTGAGGTCATTAATTCCTAGATAATGGAAAGGCAGAATTCTAATATTCGACCATCAATTTGTTAACTAGTTATGCCACAGAGGCATGTGGTGCCTCATGGCTCATTGAGGTCAACCGTTTGCAAAAAATAACGTGCGAGAATGTCTAAGTACAGCTTGTTTTGCACATATATATGTATGCATGTATGAATCGTGTCTGAACATGTTCCAGCACTGTTATCTGAACATATTCCAGCACTGTTGTATAATAATTGTGTTTTAATCGTCATCAACAGAAACTAATATTCGGCCCAACAATTTGTTAACTAGTTATGCCACAGAGGCATGTGGTGCCTCATGGCTCATTGAGGTCAACCGTTTGCAAAAAATAACGTGCGAGAATGTCTAAATACAGCTTGTTTTGCACATATATATGCATGCATGTATGAATCGTGTCTGAACATGTTCCAGCACTGTTATCTGAACATGTTCCAGCACTGTTGTATAATAATTGTTTTTTAATCGTTATCAACAGAAACTAATATTCGGCCCAACAATTTGTTAACTAGTTATGCCACAGAGGCATGTAGTGCCTTATGGCTCATTGAGGTCATTAGTTCCTAGATAACGGAAAGGCAGAATTCTAATACTTGCCCATCAATTTGTTAACTAGTTATGCCACAGAGGCATGTAGTGCCTCATGGCTCATTGAGGTCAACCATTTGCAAAAAATAACGTGCGAGAATGTCTAAGTACAGCTTGTTTTGCACATATATATATATGCATATATGAATGATGTCTGAACATGTCCCAGCACTGTTGTATAATATAAATTAGAAAATTCTAAATGCTCTTTAATTCATAATAAAAAAGAAAAAGGCTATGTAGTATTGCTATTAAATATTCCACATGGGGTTGAAAAACTTTTGAAACTGTGTTTGTTATTTTGCATGTTTACATTAATAATAACCAGATGCTTTTGTTATATGGTCACTGTGTATGTTATTTTGCATGTTTACATTAATAATAACCAGATGCTTTTGTTATATGGTCAATACGCTTTTTAAATCAGTACGCTTTTTAAATCAGTACCATGTGTGACATGGTATGATTTTTAAATAGTACCATATGTGACATGGCATGAAGTTTCAGCTGCTGGAATGTGAGAACATTTTGTGTTACTTTAAAATATATCTTTTTTTTTTGTCATATGTGACATTCTTTTCAAAGCAATTATCTTTTAATACAGTTTAATATCGAGCTCTATAAATTTTATATTAAATTTTATATAAAAGCGATATCAAACACTATAATTTAATATTAAAGGGGGCATTCCCCAGGAGAAAGGGGGCGTGGTACCTGTCACTTTGACAGAAAGGTGGTCTTTATCTACTAATGTGACTAGCGCTGTGGCAGTATGACTAGTGATTTGGAGGTGTCATCTATGTAGGGGGTATGGCCTGTGCCATGGGTATCTCAATACTTCTATTAGTGTTCATCCCTCATACCTAGCCACAGTGGTAAATTAATTAAATTAATAATGCAGAGATCATTGCAGTGACCGCCATATAAATTAGAGAGCATTGCAGTCAATGCCATATAATACAGAGCTCATTACAGTAACTGCTAGATAATACAGAGAACATTACAGTGACATTCAAATTATTCAGAGAGCATCCAAGTGACCTCCATACAATACAAAGAACATTCTAATGAGTACCATATAAAATAGAGAACTCCAACTACCATGACAAAATACAGAAGACATCACAGCCCCACACTATTGCCTGTGATCTGGAATTAAATAAATCAGACTGCAAGTATATCTACCGTGTCTATCTATAATAGAAAATTATTGGAATTCACACTTTTTAGCATTGGGCACTGGCAGTGGCTTTGGTCAGACACCTCACTGGAAGAATACTTGAATAAACAAGGCACACCAGGCATAGCCCCGCCTCCCGTCTCTGGTCTTTACTCTCGCCTCCAACCTCCTGACTCCCTTTATACTGTGAGCTCCAGAGATAGTGGGGGAGATATATTATTCTGACATGGATCGTGCAGGAATGGGATGCAGTTAAAATGCCGACTGTTCAGATCCTGGCGTTCAGGATACCGAAGTTGAAATGACAACAATGCCGACAGCTGGTATCCCGGCGCACCAGGGCTATTCCCACTCTTTTGTGTCCACGACACCCAGAGAGCTGGAAACAGATCCTGTGACGAGCGCAGCACACATCTCCACAGTAATACATGGGGGAGAAGCAGAGTCAGGGTGCATAACATGCCCTGATACCACTTCTCCCTCATAACGACTAATCTTACATCTACTCCAGTGTCAGCACAAACACACCGAGCCTGCACTGTAGTGAATCACAGCCAAGGCAGGACCAGCCGCGGTCCACGTCACCTATGCGCTGCAGCTCACTCCCAGCCACCCTGTTCTCCGTCACCTGGGTGACATGCCCCACCTGTCCCTCACACCCCAGCATACATTATATATATATATATATATATATATATATATTAGAGATGAGCGGGTTCGGTTCCTCGGGATCCGAACCCCCCCAAACTTCACCCATTTTACACGGTTCCGAGGCAGCCTCAGATCTTCCCGCCTTGCTCGGTTAACCCGAGCGTGCCAGAACGTCATCATCCCGCTGTCGGATTCTCGCAAGATTCGTATTCTATATAAGGAGCCGCGCGTCGCTGCCATTTTCACTCGTGCATTGGAGATGATAGGGAGAGGACGTTCAGCGTTCTCTCAGTTGTGTTCAGTGTGCTGCAAATATCTGTGCTCAGTGTGCTGCAAATATCTGTGCTCAGTGTGCTTGCAAATATCTGTGCTCAGTGTGCTGAAAATATCTACGTTCTCTGCCTGAAAAACACTCCATATCTGTGCTCAGTGTGCTGTAAATATCTGTGCTCAGTGTGCTTTATTGTGGGGACTGGGGACCACCAGTATTATACGTATAGTAGGAGGACAGTGCAGAGTTTTGCTGACCAGTGACCACCAGTATTATACGTACTCTGCCTGAAAAACGCTCCATATCTGTGCTGCATTGTAGTATATAGTAGGAGGACAGTGCAGAATTTTGCTGACCAGTGACCACCAGTATTATATCAGTACGGTACAGTAGTCCACTGCTCTACCTACCTCTGTGTCGTCAAGTATACTATCCATCCATACCTGTGGTGCATTTTAGTTGTTGTGTGCAGTATATATAGTAGGAGGACAGTGCATAATTTTGCTGACCACCAGTATATAATATATAGCAGTACGGTACAGTAGGCCACTGCTCTACCTACCTCTGTGTCGTCAAGTATACTATCCATCCATACCTGTGGTGCATTTTAGTTGTTGTGCGCAGTAAATATTGTAGGAGGACAGTGCATAATTTTGCTGACCACCAGTATATAATATATAGCAGTATGGTACAGTAGGCCACTGCTCTACCTACCTATGTGTCGTCAAGTATACCATCCATCCATACCTGTGGTGCATTTTAGTTGTTGTGTGCAGTATATACTGTATAGTAGGAGGACAGTGCATAATTTTGCTGACCACCAGTATATAATATATAGCAGTACGGTACAGTAGGCCACTGCTCTACCTACCTCTGTGTCGTCAAGTATACTATCCATCCATACCTGTGGTGCATTTTAGTTGTTGTGCGCAGTATATATTGTAGGAGGACAGTGCATAATTTTGCTGACCACCAGTATATAATATATAGCAGTATGGTACAGTAGGCCACTGCTCTACCTACCTATGTGTCGTCAAGTATACCATCCATCCATACCTGTGGTGCATTTTAGTTGTTGTGTGCAGTATATACTGTATAGTAGGAGGACAGTGCATAATTTTGCTGACCACCAGTATATAATATATAGCAGTACGGTACAGTAGGCCACTGCTCTACCTACCTCTGTGTCGTCAAGTATACTATCCATCCATACCTGTGGTGCATTTTAGTTGTTGTGCGCAGTATATATTGTAGGAGGACAGTGCATAATTTTGCTGACCACCAGTATATAATATATAACAGTATGGTACAGTAGGCCACTGCTCTACCTACCTAAGTGTCGTCAAGTATACCATCCATCCATACCTGTGGTGCATTTTAGTTGTTGTGTGCAGTATATACTGTATAGTAGGAGGACAGTGCATAATTTTGCTGACCACCAGTATATAATATATAGCAGTACGGTACAGTAGGCCACTGCTCTACCTACCTCTGTGTCGTCAAGTATACTATCCATCCATATCTGTGGTGCATTTTAGTTGTTGTGCGCAGTATATATAGTAGGAGGACAGTGCATCATTTTGCTGATCACCAGTATATAATATATAGCAGTACGGTACAGTAGGCCATTGCTATTGATATATTACTGGCATATAATTCCACACATTAAAAAATGGAGAACAAAAATGTAGAGGGTAAAATAGGGAAAGATCAAGATCCACTTCGTGCTGAAGCTGTTGCCACTAGTCATGGCCGAGACGATGAAATGCCATCAACGTCGTCTGCCAAGGCCGATGCCCAATGTCATAGTAGAGAGCATGTAAAATCCAAAAAACTAAAGTTCAGTAAAATGACCCAAAAATCTTAATTAAAAGCATCTGAGGAGAAGCGTAAACTTGCCAATATGCCATTTACCACACGGAGTGGCAAGGAACGGTTGAGGCCCTCTCCTATGTTCCTCATGACTTGTGGGTCAGCTTCACATGAGGATGGAAGCACTCATCCTCCCACTAGAAAAATGAAAAGACTTAAGCTGGCAAAAGCACAGCAAAGAACTGTGCGTTCTTCTAAATCACAAATCCCCAAGGAGAGTCCAATTGTGTCGGTTGCGATGCCTGACCTTCCCAACACTGGCGGGAAGAGGTGGCGCCTTCCACCATTTGCACGCCCCCTGCAAGTGCTGGAAGGTGCACCCGCAGTCCAGTTCCTGATAGTCAAATTGAAGATGTCACTGTTGAAGTACACCAGGATGAGGATATGGGTGTTGCTAGCGCTGAGGAGGAAATTGACGAGGATTCTGATGGTGAGGTGGTTTGTTTAAGTCAGGCACCCGGGGAGACACCTGTTGTCCGTGGGACGAATATGGCCATTGACATGCCTGGTAAATTACAAAAAAAATCACCTCTTTGGTGTGGAATTATTTTAACAGAAATGCGGACAACATTTGTCAAGCCGTGTGTTGCCTTTGTCAAGCTGTAATAAGTAGGGGTAAGGACGTTAACCACCTAGGAACATCCTCCCTTATACGTCACCTGGAGCGCATTCATCAGAAGTCATTGACAAGTTTAAAAACTTTGGGTGACAGCGGAAGCAGTCCACTGACAACTAAATCCCTTCCTCTTGTAACCAAGCTCCTGCAAACCACACCACCAACTCCCTCAGTGGCAATTTCCTCCTTAGACAGGAACGCCAATAGTCCTGCAGGCAATGTCACTGTCAAGTCTGACGAGTCCTCTCCTGCTTGGGATTCCTCCGATGCATCCTTGAGTGTAACGCCTACTGCTGCTTGCGCTGCTGTTGTTGCAACTGGGAGTCGATCGTCATCCCAGAGGGGAAGTCGGAAGACCACTTGTACTACTTCCAGTAAGCAATTGACTGTCCAACAGTCCTTTGCGAGGAAGATGAAATATCACAGCAGTCATCCTGTTGCAAAGCGGATAACTGGCAGCCTGGACGGTGTTAAATGTGTTTCCGGTATCCACCGTTTTGATTCACAGGGAACTAGAGTATTGCTTGAGGCACTGTGTCCCCGGTACCAAATACCATCTAGGTTCCACTTCTCTAGGCAGGCGATACCGAGAATGTACACAGTTGTCAGAAAAAGAGTCACCAGTGTCCTAAAAAATGCAGTTGTACCCAATGTCCACTTAACCATGGACATGTGGACAAGTGGAGCAGGGCAGACTCAGGACTATATGACTGTAACAGCCCACTGGGTAGATGTATTTCCTCCCGCAGCAAGAACAGCAGCGGCGGCACCAGTAGCAGCATCTCGCAAACGCCAACTCGTTCCTAGGCAGGCTACGCTTTGTATCACCGCTTTTCAGAAGAGGCACACAGCTGACAACCTCTTACGGAAACTGAGGAACATCATCGCAGAATGGCTTACCCCAATTGGACTCTCCTGGGGATTTGTGACATCGGACAACGCCACCAATATTGTGCGTGCATTACATGTGGGCAAATTCCAGCACGTCCCATGTTTTGCACATACATCGAATTTGTTGGTGCAGAATTATTTAAAAAACGAGAGGGGCGTGCAAGAGATGCTATCGGTGGCCCAAAGAATTGCGGGCCACTTTCGGCATTCAGCCACCGCGTGCCGAAGTCTGGAGCACCAGCAAACACTCCTGAACCTGCCCCGCCATCATCTGAAGCAAGAGGTGGTAACGAGGTGGAATTCAACCCTCTATATGCTTCAGAGGATGGAGGAGCAGCAAAAGGCCATTCAAGCCTATACAGCTACCTACGATATAGGCAAAGGAGGGGGAATGAACCTGACTCAAGCGCAGTGGAGAATGATTTCAAAGTTGTGCAAGGTTCTGCAACCCTTTGAACTTGCCACACGTGAAGTCAGTTCAGACACTGCCAGCCTGGGTCAGGTCATTCCCCTCATCAGGCCTTTGCAGAAGAAGCTGGAGGGATTGAAGGAGGAGCTAAAATGGAGCGATTCCGCTAGGCATGTGGGACTTGTGGATGGAGCCCTTAATTCGCTTAACCAGGATTCACGGGTGGTCAATCTGTTGAAATCAGAGCACTACATTTTGGCCACCGTGCTCGATCCTAGTTTTAAAGCCTACGTTGTGTCTCTCTTTCCGGCAGACACAAGTCTGCAGAGGTTCAAAGACCTGCTGGTGAGACACTTGTCAAGTCAAGCGGAACGTGACCCGTCAACAGCTTCTCCTTCACATTCTCCCGCAACTGTGGCTGCGAGGAAAAGGCTAAGAATTCCGAGCCCATCCGCTGGCGTTGATGCAGGGCAGTCTGGAGCGAGTGCTGACATCTGGTCCGGACTGAAGGACCTGCCAACGATTGCTGACATGTCGTCTACTGTCACTGCATAAGATTCTGTCACCAGTGAAAGAATGGTGGAGGATTATATGAGTGACCGCATCCAAGTAGGCACGTCAGGCAGGAAAAAGAGGCAATTTGGAGGCCCTTGCACAAACTGGCTTTATTCTACCTAAGTTGCCCCCCCCCCAGTGTGTACTCCGAAAGAGTGTTTAGTGCAGCCGCTCACCTTGTCAGCAATCGGCGTACAAGGTTACTTCCAGAAAATGTGGAGAAGATGATGTTCCTCAAAATTAATTATAATTAATTCCTCCGTGGAGACATTCACCAGCAATTGCCTCCAGAAAGTACACAGGGACCTGAGATGGTGGATTCCAGTGGGGACGAATTAATACTCTGTGAGGAGGGGGATGTACACAGTGAAAGGGGTGATGAATCGGACGATGAGGAGGAGGTGGACATCTTGCCTCTGTAGAGCCAGTTTGTGCAAGGAGAGATTGATTGCTTCTTTTTTGGTGGGGGCCCAAACCAACCAGTCATTTCAGTCACAGTTGTGTGGCAGACCCTGTCGCTGAAATGATGGGTTTGTTAAAGTGTGCATGTCCTGTTTATACAACATAAGGGTGGGTGGGAGGGCCCAAGGACAATTCCATCTTGCACCTCTTTTTTCTTTCATTTTTCTTTGCATCATGTGCTGTTTGGGGACTATTTTTTGAAGTGCCATCCTGTCTGACACAGCTGTGCCACTCCTAGATGGGCCAGGTGTTTGTGCTGCCCATTTGGGTCGCTTAGCTTAGTCATCCAGCAACCTCGGTGCAAATTTTAGGACTAAAAATAATATTGTGAGGTGTGAGGCGTTCAGAATAGACGGGAAATGAGTGGAAATTATGGTTATTGAGGTTAATAATACTATGGGATCAAAATGACCCCCAAATTCTATGATTTAAGCTGTTTTTGAGGGTTTTTGTAAAAAAAAACCACCCGACACCAAAACACACCCGAATCCGACAAAAAAATTTCAGGGAGGTTTTGCCAAAACGCGTCCGAATCCAAAGTACGGCCACGGAACCGAATCCAAAACCAAAACACAAAACCCGAAAAATGTCCGGTGCACATCACTAAATATATATATATATATATATATATATATATAGACTGGAAGCGATGAAGCATTCAGCGGTACTCAGGGTCTTTTTCAGCAAACAACTGTATTTAAACAATCACGGCATAGAAACCTTTGTCAAGGTGAGTAACAACTAGACAGTGAAAATGAACATACCTTTATACCAGTGGAAAGAAGAAATCCCCAGGTGCGCTCGTGAACCAGACGGCGCCCGCTGCCGCCCGCCTGCGAGACCCGGCGCCTTCCGCTATCATCATCAGGAGGCTTACGCTGGTAACCTAGCAACCATCGACGTCGGCCCTCCCCGCATGACGTGCTACAAAGAAAGCAGACTGCAAGTACTGCATTTACAGAAACCCATCACCTACGTCTGTGTTAACCACATTAGACAGACCATAACAGGCGCCTGCTAAATATAAATATAAACTCTTGTGAGAACAAAGTTTCTATGAATTGAATCCATAGTCCAATAGTTAATACACAAAATCGATTGCAACTTTATAAAATATATGTATATCTACAAATATGTGTTTGTATGAACAAGGACATCTATGTTCAGTGAAGGTGGATACATGATAAATTCGATCAATTACTTGGACGTCAGCGTGTCTATTATTGATGATAAATTGCGAACAGGGTTATATGTCAAGCCGACAGACCAAAATACTATACTACGGGCCAATAACCACCATCCCAGGGGGCTTATAAGGGGGTTCCCTCTGTCCCAAATGATTAGAATCTCCAGGATAATAAGCGATCGATCAATACTGGAGGATGAACTGGACAATCTTATCAACAAATTCCTCCAACGGGGATATGACCCAAAATTGTTGCAACAACAAAAGAAAGAAGTACTACTAATACCAAAGGACAGCCTAATGACGACTAAAGTTAAAACCCAAAAAGAAATTATTCCATTTATAACTAAACACAATATTGCAAGCTCAGTTGTCCCTCGGGCCTCTAGGGCCTTATGGCCCATAGTCTCCACGGACAAGTCTTTACCTACTTTTAAGGATCGGCGCCCCATGGCTTGCTTCACCAGGGGTCGTAATATCAAAGACATTGTGGTCCACACGGACATTACAGGCTTTAGGTCATATATAGAGCGCCCTAGAGGATTCCTTACCAGGCCACCAGGTTGCTATAAGTGCCCTAAATGCACTACGTGTACTCACATGCTGATAGGCTCTAAATTCAAACATCCCCATAATGACACCTTATTTCAAATCCAGCGTGTTCTAACATGCACCTCCTAGTTTATAGTGTACCTGGTAATATGTCCATGCAACCTGTATTACGTAGGCAAATCAATTAGAACAGCGAGAGAAAGGATGGCCCTTCATAGGTCGCCTTTAAAACAGGCACTATCTGGAAAGTCCTCGGACCAACCAGTAGCGAGACATTTTGCTGAAAAAGGACATACCATCAACGATTTCAAACACTTTATAATCGATCATGTGGCCAAATCTATAAGAGGCGGAGATCGGGAAAGGAAACTGTTTTGCATTGAAGCTAAATGGATATACAAGCTAGACACCATCAACCCACAAGGTCTGAACGAAATGATGCCATGGAACTTGTTCATACATAAGTGAACAATATGGTTCAAGACAGACACCGAGTAATGAATCTCATGTGAGACGGAGGGCCGTATTATATGGAATTAAAACTTTGAGAAGGTCCCTTGGTTTTATATGACGTCATGGAAACAGAGTGATACGTTCCTGGTGCTCAGAACATGAGAGATGTTGTGTAGTGAGTCCAGAGCACCAGAACGTGACGCTGAAATAAGGTAAGGTATGGAAATAGCAGCCTACCTCCATTGTTTCACCCGTGTGGTCAGTTCACGCCTGCGTGACTATGGTTTCTTGGGCCCAAGGCAGCCGTGTTTGAAGGGCGGATAAGGTCTGCCCAACTCCGATGCCCCCAGGTCTTAGTGTGAGACAAGGTGTGAACCGAGACAGGATAATAACAAGGGGACCTCTAACTAAAGCAAACAGAAGGCTAGGGGCTACTAACAACCCTAAAATTACATATATGTGCAGCACGCCGCCAAAGGAAAAGAACAACAAAAGATACCACTGTCCACACCCCACACGGCACCGTCGTGTACCGGGGAGGACAGTGAGAGCGGAAACCTCCGCAAAAACACCAGTACAAAACAAACACAAGGACTAAGCGGCCTAGGCCGCAACACGCGGCAGAAGCCGCTACTCACGAAACCGGGAGAGAACCCCAAGATGACTGCATCAGGTTCACTCGGACTGGAAGGATTCCAGGGCCGGCTTAAGAACTCCAGGACTCAGGACCACAGGGAGCAGGATCGACCAGATAACAGCAGACTAGGAACTAACTTTGCAAGGCAGGAACAGCATACTGGAAGCTATCACCGGCGAGGCAGCAATGTGCTGGCTCCCATAAAAAGACCCTGCTGGCCAATGACAGGAGGGCTACAAGACCAGCCCCCAGACCCTAATTAATAGTTGTCGTGCAGCTGCCCTGCTGCACGAACAACTAATCAAGTTTTATCTGGCAACGGGGAACGCGGTCCGCCAATGGCGTCCCCGTTGCCATGGACCCGGCGGCTGTGGACGCCCGGCGTCCTAGCATTGTCAGGGACCCGGCGGCTATAGTACGCACGGCATCCTGGCGTTGCTAGGCGCGGGGCGGACAGCGAGGGAGGTGCGGCGGCCGTGAGCGTAGCTCGGAAGCAGTCTGAGCGGCGCCGCGGACCGCCGCACCTAACAGTACCCCCCCTTGAGGAGGGGTTAAATAACCCCTAAAGCCAGGTTTCTGAGGAAATTCCTGAAAGAATAATCTCTTAATTTTAGGGGCATGTAAATTGTTATCCAGGACCCAAGACCTTTCTTCCGGGCCATAGCATTTCCAGTGAACCAAAAAATAAAGCCGGCCCCGAGAAACTTTGGAATCTAAAACCTTCTACACCAGGAACTCTTGTTGCCCCTGAACATCCACCGGAGGTCTACCCTGGGAAGTCTTCTGAGGGAATCTCCTGGAAAAAATAAATTGCTTCAGAAGGGAACAGTGAAAAGTGTTGCCAATTTTGAGTGATTTAGGCAAGCGTAGCCGAAAAGCAACTGGATTGACTTTCTTTATGATAAGAAACGGTCCAATAAACTTGGGTCCCAATCTAGCTGAGGGTTGTCGGAGCTTGATGTTGCGGGTTGACAACCACACCTTATCTCCCACCTTAAAAGTGCACGGGCGTCGGAACCTATCCGAAAAATTTTTTTCTCGGAAGGCAGCCTTCTTAAGGGCAAGGTGCACCTTTTTCCAAATCATTCTGAGACGGGAAGTTAAGGTCAACGAAGAGACTGGAAAATGAGGGTAAAAAGAATTAGCTCTAGGATGAAAGCCCAGGACCGAAAAGAATGGAGACTCCTTGGTGGAAGAATGGCAAGAGTTATTATAGGCAAACTCGGCCAAAGGAAGAAATTCAGACCAATCATTCTGTAGTTTGGCCGAATAAAGCCGTAAATACTGTTTTAATGACTGATTAACATGTTCAGTTTGTCCGTTAGACTGTGGATGGTACCCAGATGTTAAAGAGAGTTTCATATTTAATGAGGCACAAAAACGTTTCCAGAAACGGGCAATGAATTGTGGTCCCCAATCAGAGACAATATCCATGGGTAAACCATGGAGCCTGAAGACATGGCGGAGAAACAAAACTGCCAACACTTGAGCGGAGGGTAATCGGGGAAGAGCAATGAAGTGGGCCATCTTACTAAAACGGTCTACTACCACCCAAATGACCCGGAATCCAGCTGAAAGAGGAAGATCCACCACAAAATCCATGGAAATATGTGACCATGGCCTGAGAGGAATGGCTAGAGGCATGAGTTGCCCGACCGGCAACGATCGGGATACCTTGTGCTGAGCACAAACCTGACAGGAACGGACAAATTCCCTTACGTCTTTAGAAAGATTAGGCCACCACACTGAGCAAGAGATTAACTCCAAGGTTTTAGTGATACCCGCATGACCAGAAACCTTATTATCATGAAACTCAGCTAGAACAGTGCCTCTCAGAAATTCAGGGACGAAGAGACAATCCGCAGGAGTGACATTGGGAGCCTGCTGCTGAAGCTGGACTAGCTGTGTAAATAAATCCTGTGTGAGGCCAGCCCAGATGACAGACGATGAGACTATGGGGTTAGTAGCCGGGTGGTTATTGTGAACCGGAAGAAAACAACGTGACAGGGCATCGGCCTTCGTATTCTTGGAACCGGGCCTGAAGGTGATGATAAACCTGAATCGAGTAAAAAAAACGCGCCCAACGTGCCTGTCGAGCATTAAGCCGTTTAGCTGACTCAATATACTGCAGGTTCTTGTGGTCAGTGAACACAGTAATGGTATGCTTTGCTCCTTCCAGCCAGTGCCTCCACTCCTCGAAAGCCCATTTAACTGCCAACAATTCTCGATTACCAACATCATAGTTGGATTCTGCGGAGGAGAATTTTCTGGACATGAAGGCACATGGGTGTAATTCCCAAGACTCCGGGTCTTCCTGAGAAAGGATAGCCCCCACTCCAACCTCTGAGGCATGTCGAAGTCAGAAAAATGTCTCAATGCACACTGCCATATTTGCACCGCACACTGGTCCGTGCTGCGCATGCGTATGCTCTCCCGTGGAAGCGCATACCCGCAATAGCGTGCACTCGCACGCGCAGTATGCGCATTTACGGTAGAGTTTATGTGATCGTAGCGTGCGACTCATTCGTTACAAAAGTTCACAATTAATGTCGTTTATAGATCATGTTCCCCTCAATAGTTTCTGTAAGTTTGGTTTAGATAGAATGTCCCTGAGCGGAGGAGTCCCTCTTTGTATTGCACGAAGGGTCTAACAGGAGTCATACAGCAGTATTTGGTACCCATCGGAAGAGTATTTAATTAGCAATATTCCGGTGTTGGTTTGGAGCGTATTAATCGCTCGTGCGAATAGTTATGAACATAAGAAGTTTATGTCCATTTCTATTATTTACCCATACTCAGGTATGCGGCGGGAAACCCAGTTTCCCACCCACCTGAGCCGTTTAAACTCAGCACAGCCCACCTGTATGAATCAACCTATGACCTTTGGTTACAGTACAGGGCCGAATTCCTGTGTCCAATAAACTGAAGGATTGTAGGACCAGGAGATTGCATTGTGTGTGGGGCATAAATAGGCAGGCCGACCACATCCAGCTCTCTCTCTCTCATCAACGGTTATCTGCTGATAATCGGGAGCTGGATATCGAGGCGCAGGCGATCATACCCTTTGTGCGTAAGTTCTCTCCGTAATCATTGTCTTTCTGTGAGCCAATTCCTCTCTCTCCCTCTGTGTCTATTTCTCTCTCTCTATTTTCTCTTTTCTCTCGTAACTCCCCTAGACTAAACTTTATAGTATTGTATTGTATTGTGTTAGGCCAGGATAGTATTGTAGTTTATCCCTTAGTTAGGTGTTTGGTTAGGAAGTCTTTGTTATATTGTAGTGTATCATTTGTACTGTGTTACTCTTTTACAAGTATACTAGATATAATACAGATAATAGGCTTTGGAACCCTAAAACAGTATCTGTGTATTTACTATAGTGTTAAGTGTTCACTTGAGCGTCGGTGACGCTCAAACAGCTTTGTAGGTAGTCAGGCTACACAAAGTTGCATTTACACCCTGTACTCACATTAAAGGTATTCTGTGTGTTTCGTCGGTATAAGGTTTAATATCAAGGTATAGTGTTGTGAGCGTCTGCATCGCTGGTGACCTCCTCGTGGTCTCGAGTGTATGCTACGCCATAGCGAATCATTCCCCTAGACATAACCAATAACGTGTCCTGTGATCGCTGGGCCGTGAGCGAACGTGACGCTTGAGCGTCTCGCCTACGGCTGAGCGATCGTTACGCAAATAGCGTACCATTACGGTATTTCTTAAGTAAACAGCGTACAGTGTTCTTAGCTTCATAAGGGTTGTTTATACGACATAGGAATTTAGCATTGTCAATTGGGGACTCGTCCGATCCTTTTCACATCTGCACTAGGTAGATCAGCAGACATTATCCCCCAGCAAAAGGGTGGGAGGTTGTCTCGCAGTTGCTGACGGGATAAGCGTCTGCTTCACTTAGGTAAAGAGTGCTGAAGGAATCCGGTAACCGGAAGTAAGAACAAAACGCTTGTCTTTTAAAAAACTGTTTATTTGTCTTTTGTCTTGCGTACGCACGCATATATCTGCATTTCTGTTCCATTTTTCGTATATCACTATTCCTGTTTGCCAAATTTTATAGTTGATAGAAAGTGCTAAAAGGAGATTTGCTGTTATTTAATAAATAGAGGTAATAGTTAAAGAATAGAACAACACACGGCTTGTCCGAGAGACGAGGCAGCCAGTGTGCAGTGTGGATTGCGGTAGATGATCAGGGATCATCTACATTGATAAAATATATATTGTGTTACGGTGGATCCTTTGCATTGCGTACACGTGTCGCTAACAAAGACTAGCGTACGCAATCCGAAAGGCAGACGCACGCAGCGTACATTACGCAACGTAGCGTCTGGTTACGCCCACGTAGCTCAAGTTGTGATAAAGTTGAATTAGCGCAAAAGCGATAAGTGGCGCAAAGGCGATAAGTAACGCACAGCGGTAGATAACGCGACGCGGTAAATAACGCAAATCTATTTTTGGAAAATCTGAAATTTAGTTTAACAGATCCTGCTCCTAATTGGTAACACTCTTGGCCTGAAGACAATTTCTGCGCAGAAATAGATATAGAAACAAAAGTGTACATGTGTTGAGTGAGTGTGTTTTGTATACAAAAGTTTATATAACTTTAAGGTGGAACCAAAAGGAAAGTCGGGTACTCGTTAAGGAACATACGTGTAAGTGACATATACGGTGGCCAGGGAGGCATCTCTGGTTAAATAATATTTGAGCATTAGAGTATAGCAGACCATAAGGTAACAAGACCAGGAGGTCATAAGGTAACAAGACCAGGAGGTCATAAGGAACAAGACCAGGAGGTCATAAGGTAAAAAGGTCCGCTATAAAAGTCCAGTGGCACAACGCCTGGGGTGTTGGTGCAGAACCCATATAGGCCATTAAGCTCTGGCTGAAGGAATTCGCAGCCGAAATTTTCAATTCCACTGGTCGCTCCGCACATAAGATTAGTTGCTTATGTGCTGAACGATTGTACCGCACGTAATTGTGTGCATTAGTAAACCTGACCGGTACTATTTGTGTACGAAGGTCATAAACGCTATTTGTACATTCTGACGTGATTTGTGTAATTTTTTATTTTTGGAAGGGAAGTTCGCTGGTCACTCAGGAACTATCTAACAACCCCAACGTTTACTGGAAAGAGTAAGTGTCCTGCGGGTATCCCTCATATGTTCCAGTAAACTGAAGGTTCCATAGGGGCCCTGTATCGAGTACGCCAGCACCACGTCGGTGTGATCAGGTCGTATTGGTCGAGGTGGGCGAGTGAGTGGGGTACTCGGTAAACCGCCACCGCCGGCCTACTGCGGAGTAATTTGGTTGTCTGTAAAGGCTTGCTGAAAACCTTGATACAGAAAATCCAAGGAGGACTAAGCAACACCTACAGACGATGGGGGCCAGTTGCTCAGGTAGGGGGCGATCAACCCTGGTTCAGGTTGATTCTGTGAACCGACCAGTTGGGTCGGCACGATATGTAATGTGTGAAAAATATGGAATTCACACCGAATCTTTATGTGATGAATGGGAGAGAATGACTGTTCAAGACAGAGACAAGTTCCCAAGAATAGGTAGCTTCAGTCCGGAAGTGTTACAAAATTTAAGGAGGAGGATATGTCTCGTAAAATCATCAAAGAGACGAATTCAGCATCATGATTACTTACAGTTATGGCACCAGGAAGGTGAGATACAGAGAGGTTTGGCTCTGGCGGCAGGATCTGGGGCAGTCAGGAAGTTGATTGCCACAGCTCCTCCTCCACCATATATTGCAGGAGAGAAGTTGATTGCGGAGAGAAACGCACTGGGTTGTAAAACACAAACTCTTAGTAACAATGTAAATGTTAATGATGTTAACCAAATAACTCATGCAAGTATTAACCCGTGCAAGTTGTACCCTGTTTTGAACCTTCCTCAGGAGTGTGAACAAGAAGACGATTCGGCAACGATTTCAGCGCTCTCTCTAGCGGCCACCATAGCAGAGACCACAGTAGGCACAGCACCACCCACGAGATTAGTGAAGGCCCCTAGCGGAGGGATAGGTGAGGTCGTGTCAGCGGGTAAGTACGGCACCATGCATTAACATTGCCATGTATTGCCCGTTAACTAGAATGGAATTGAGGACCATAGTGTCTGAATTCCCAGACCCCAGAAAGGATTTAGTGGCAAGCCAAAAATACATCAGGGATTTAGGAAACACTTTAGAGCCCAATAATAAGGATTGGCAGATAGTGTTAAGAGCTTGCTTACCTCCCAGTGTCGACTCAGTTAAATTCTTAGCTGATTGTCTATTAGATAAAGATGTACCACTTACAGATGTGTACGACCAGGATAATGTAAAAAGGATAAATTTGCAGCTAAAAGAATATTTCCCAGCCGTTGCTAAATGGAATAAACTATTCTCCATTAAACAAAAGGAGTCTGAAACGGCAGCAGAATATTTCCACCGGGCATTATCAGAAATGGCAAAATACACTGGTATAGAAGACATAAAGACCAACCCAAACCATCGAGAAGTAGCAGTATCTGTACTGATGGATGGTTTGAAAGAAACATTAAAGGCTAGGGTACAGACCACGCAGCCATGCTGGCGAGGTCTGTCAGTGTCCACTTTGAGAGAGGCTGCTGTTGATCACGACAAAAACATCACTAGGCACAGGGAGTCGCAAAGTGATAAGTTGATGTCCGTAAGTATACAGGCGCTGACCACAAGGCAGCCTGCGTATGTACCACCGAATCCTGTGGATAAGGCAAGTATGATAACATGTTTTTCTTGTAACAAACCAGGACATTTTGCACGAGACTGTAGAGTAAGAAATGTACAAAGATCTTTTCAACCCCCTAGACAACAACACCACACACGACATTGGGAGCAGGGTCCACAGAGGCGGAGTTTTGAGCCACATACAGGGGAAACAAAAAGATATCCCCCAAACAGAGATTGGCATGCCTCTGGTAGTTCCCAGCTAACCCCCGCACAAGTAGTTGCTGCCAATGGGATTCAGGGCGGTCAGCATACCCAATAGGGGTGTGGCCATACCTGTAATCTGCAACCAGTTAAATTGATTGCCAGTCTTGGAAGCGAACCAGAGATTGCAATCAATGTGGCTGGTAAAACTTTAAACTTTCTTGTAGACACAGGGGCGGCCAAGTCAGTGATAAATTCGACAGTGGGCATGAGAACCACTGGTAGGACAGTTCCAGCCATAGGAGTAACAGGAGTAGTCCAGCACTACCCTGTTAGCAAACCAGCCGAGATTACAATAGGGCCTCTGCACACCAAGCATTCCTTTTTGCTGGCTGCATCGGCACCGACCAATCTCCTGGGAAGAGACTTACTATGTAAAATGGGTTGCGTCATTTATTGTACTCCTGAAGGTGTATTCTTGGACATACCTGAGAATCACGCTCAAGAAGTACGAGATATGTTAGACTCCCCATCAAAATTAATGTCACATTCCATTATGACAAATAGGAATCCATCCCAGGTAGAAGAGATGACATCTCAGATACCAGATTCACTTTGGACAAAAGATGGACAAGACACTGGATTAATGGCAAACGTAGCTCCAGTAGTAGTGCAAGTAAAAGATGGTAGGATAGCTCCAAAAATCCCACAGTATCCTCTGAAGCCAGAGGTGGAGTTAGGAGTTTTTCCCGTAATAGAGCGCTTGCTACAACAGGGCATTCTAGTAAGAACGTCCAGCACAGCAAATAGTCCCATCTTCCCTGTTAAAAAGAGTGGGGGGAGGGGTTACAGGCTAGTGCAGGATCTAAGGGGGATTAACAAAATAGTCGAGAGTCAGTTCCCCGTAGTGCCTAATCCAGCTGTCATCCTAATGCAAATTCCTCCCACTGCCAAATTTTTCACTGTTATTGACCTCTGCTCCGCTTTCTTTTCGGTACCTCTGCACCCTGACAGTCAATATTTGTTTGCATTCACATACAGAGGAGTCCAATACACGTGGACTCGATTACCCCAAGGTTTCATAGATAGTCCAAGTATATTTTCTCAGGCTTTGCATGATTGTTTACAGTCTTTTCAACCAGAAAGTGGATCAGTGTTGATACAGTATGTGGATGATCTACTACTGTGTTCTGATTCATTGGAGGCATCCCTGAAAGATACGAAACAGCTCCTGTTTCATCTTTCAGACACAGGTCACAAGGTCTCCAAAGACAAGTTGCAATTATGCCAAGCTAAGGTAAAATATTTGGGACACTGTCTAACACAAGGACTGAGACACCTGACCGCTGATAGAATCCAAGCCATTAGAGACATGACACTACCACAAACCCAGCAACAGATCAGAACGTTTTTAGGAATGTGTGGGTATTGCCGTAATTGGATCCCAGGGTTTTCCATATTGGCACTACCTCTGCAGGAAATGGTCTCCTCAAACAAACCTGATCGGATTTCGCATACAGACGAATCTGAAACGGCATTTGAGAGACTCAAACAGTGTCTAACGCAGGCACCTGCACTAGGTATGCCAGACTATGGGAAACCCTTTGAACTATACGGAACAGAAAGTGCTGGGTGCGCAGCAGGTGTACTAACACAAAAACACGGTGACGCCAGCAGGCCAGTTGCATACTACAGCGCTCAGCTAGATACGGTAGCGCGGTCCCTCCCCACATGCTTGCGTAGCGTTGCGGCGATAGCATTGCTAGTGACGAAAAGCGAAGATGTCGTGCTAGGCCACAACCTCACAATCCATACGCCACATGCAGTATCTGCCTTATTGAATTCTGCCCAAACCAGACACGTCTCATCAGCCAGGTTTACGAGATGGGAATTGGCATTAATGGCCCCCGTAAACATCACCATAAGGAGATGCAGTGCATTAAACCCTGCAACATTTCTCCCAGGTGTGCCTGGACAGGCACAAAGGGTGGGAGGTGAGAGTGATGGGGAAGGAGGATTTAATGCAAAGGAAGATACACATGATTGTATGGAATATTTGACCCAAAATTTTACCGCAAGGCCTGACATCAGTGACAATCCACTAGAAGATGCAGAACTCACGTTCTACACGGACGGTAGTTGTCACAGACAGTCAGACTCGGGAGACTTGTGTACTGGATACGCAGTCGTAGATGACCAAGACACCATAGAAGCGGAACCGCTAGGCCCACCTCACTCAGCCCAGGTTGCTGAACTGGTCGCCCTAACCAGAGCATGTGAATTGGCTAAGGGTAAGTCTGCCAATATCTACACCGATTCTAGATACGCGTTCGGGGTAGTCCATGATTTCGGAGCCCTATGGCGGCTCAGAAATTTCATGACGGCAGCTGGCACACCGATAGCGCATGCAGCGTATATAAAAAGGCTTCTAACAGCGATACAGGAACCCGACAGAGTGGCTGTTATCAAATGTAAAGCACATACGTATAGCCAAGACCCAGTATCCCTTGGTAACAGCCGAGCAGACGAAGCTGCAAAGCTTGCAGCTGCTACCCCCATACGGACAGACACCACACAGTTGATGGTATTTAATACCATCAACACACAGAAGTTGTGTGAGATGCAGAGTTTGTGTTCCACTCAAGAGAGAGCAGTCTGGAAGGCAAAGGGATATGGCCAGGAGCCCTCAGGGCTCTGGACGGATGGACATGGTAAACCAGTGGCCCCCAGGGCATACCTTCCATGTCTGGCTGAAGCAGCTCACGGGCTGACTCATCTAGGCAAGGAGGGGATGTGCAAATTGGTAAGAGCATACTGGTGCGCCCCAGGATTCTCCTCTCATGCTGGTAAAAGAGCAATGTCATGCCTTACCTGTCTGAGAAAGAATATTGGAAAGGCAATACCTACAGAACCCTCCCATATCCCACCTGCCGGCGGCCCTTTCCAAGTAATACAAATTGACTTCATCCAATTGCCCCCATGTAGAAACTTAAAGTATGTACTTGTCTGTATAGATGTTTTCTCGAATTGGGTCGAAGCTTTTCCAGCAGCTACAAATACCGCTATGTTTACAGCTAAGAAAATTGTGCAGGAATTTGTATGTAGATATGGTATCCCTAGAATCATTGAAAGTGATAGGGGTACCCATTTTACAGGTGATGTCTTTCAAGGAATGTGTAAGTTGATGGGAATTGATAGCAAGCTGCACACTCCGTACCGTCCACAGGCGAGTGCGAAGGTCGAAAGAGTGAACAGCACTATTAAAAATAAATTGAGTAAAGTAATGGCAGAGACAGGATTGACGTGGCCAGAAGCTTTACCCATTGTTTTGTATAGCATCAGAACCACTCCCAGGTCCCCTCTTAATCTGTCTCCTTTTGAAATTCTGTTTGGTCGACAACCGCATGTCATGATTAACCCTCAGGATGATTTGAAATGTAACAATGAAGTAACTGTAAAGTACTTGATTAACATGAGTAAGCAGTTGAGGAGTCAAAATGATAATCTGAAGTTGGTGATTCCTGATTTACCAGATAGTAATTGTCATGACATTGAACCTGGGGATTATGTAATGATACGAAATTTTCTACGCTCAGGTTGTCTTATTGATAGATGGGAAGGACCATACCAGGTCTTATTGACTAGCACCACAGCATTGAAGGTTGCTGAGAGAGAGACTTGGGTCCATTCATCCCACTGCAAGAAGGTTGCTGACCCAGAGAAGTCCCGTGATAAGGAACAGACGGTAGAGGTTGTATCACTGGAGTGTCTGTTCCAGGAGGACTGAGGCGGCACCTGAGCCTTGAAGATCGAAAGCAGTTGTCGACTCCCTTCTCCCTTTTATTGTTTTTCTCCACTTCCCATCCCTTCTCCCTTGATATTTCTTTTTCCCCTTTCTCATTCTTCTCCATTTCCTCCTCAAAGATGGACTTGCCCAAAGAGACTGTGATCCGGATTTTGATGTTAACCATGATGTTGACCAGAGCAGTCTGTTCCGGCGAGAGTACCATAGAGGTCGAGAGAGGTTCTGGAATGGGTTCCGATTATGATGATGGAGGCGTAGTTTTCCAAGATCAACCAATCCAACAAGCAAAGGCGAGTATCAGAAAACGATCCGATAGAAGAAATTGTGATGGATTGTTAGCTGAGGAAAATTGTATCTGTAGGCTCTGTGGTAATCTGGTTGAAGATGGATGCATAAAGCAATGCCAATCTAGTTTTAATATCCATATGGACCGGCATCCATTGAGTGACTATCACTCTCTAGTGGGTAACGTGTTGAACCAAACAGATTGTTGGGTATGCTCTCAAGTACCTCAGGGTCACAGCAAATCAGGGCTAGTACCATTTCCTTTAACGTTAGGGGAGGTACTTGAGCTAAGTGGTGGGAGACCGGTGGACCGGAGGTTTAACATCTCCAGCCCTCCCAGTTTGAAGCTCCACCAATACCATGTGGATAGGTCCCTCTTATGTTTTAACATCTCCAATCCTAGAAAACCGGGAAATTGGGAAGTGTCATGGAGCAACCTTACCATGACCTTTTCACACAGAGCAGATAGAATGCCTACAGATACAGAGCTTGTACGCCACATAGCCAGTAGAGGAAAATCTTTCCGGTATAGGTATACCTTAGGAAATAGAATTACTAAAGTTGGAGAGGTATCACCAGGATACTGTGCACATATCGTACAAACCGATACATGTATTAGACAGATGGAAGAATTAGGGTCAGGAGATTTCACCTGGAAGGTTTGTAACATGGTCATGTCCTTCTCCGTCCCTTATGTTCTCCCCGATGATGCATATTTCATATGCGGGAGAAAGGCGTACAAGTGGCTTGCCCCAAACTCTGAAGGATTGTGTTATATTGGAAAAGTATTGCCTGAAGTGATGACTGTAACACATGACAAAATGAAGGACATACACCGTGGTGCCCAAGCTCCTTATACTCACACTCACTACGAGCACCTTGTTAAAAGACAACTGTCAGAAAGGTTAGAGCATCCGGCCTCTGATCTTATCCATGAATCCACCGGGATTCAGGTTCTGGTAGCGTTAGATTTCACTCGTACCGCTCGAGGAGTGATGAATTATAAATACATTTCCGCACTCGCCAATTTGTTAGATAATATCACTGAAATGTATGATGACACGTTTAGATACACTGGAAGAGAACTTCAAGCTTACAAAACAGAACTAGTTCAGCATAGGATGGTTCTTAATTACCTTACAGCAGTAACAGGCGGATATTGTGTTACATTGGCAACACAGTACGGTATAAAGTGTTGCACGTATATCACAAATAACACCGAGGATCCGGTAGAGGTCATAGACCAAAAGATGGACGATATTCTGCAATTAAAGTGGAAATTTCGTCGGAAACACAATCTCACCCTTGCTGCTGTAGGTAATGAGCTGACTGGTTGGGTGTCATGGTTGAACCCGCGAAATTGGTTCTCCGGTTTGGGAGAGTGGGCTCAAGGAGTCATAATGGATGTTGGAAAGTTTCTCCTGTGTATCTTAGGTGTTGTTATATCTATTGGATTGATATTTAGATGCGGGCAGGCTTTGATGAGGTGTAAACAAAGTACGAAAGTGATGAGCTTGAGGAGTGAGGAAACTGTAATTAACCTGGATTTGATTTATGACCCAATGCTAGAAACCATGACGTAATGATGTAATGAGTATACGGTCCGTCTTTCACCCATTTCTATGTTTTCCTCCGAGGTACAAAGACCCACGTAGACGAAGGACCTGATGAGCCAAGGGGCCGACAACGGAAAGATGGAAAGAAGAAGAGCAGACGACCTGATATACAAGATTTTATGGACAATGCCATGGGTACCCCAGTTTCCCTAGGAACTTTAAAATCACGCTAGCCCAACATTTTTTGTAAATCCATGGACGTTGTTTGCTTTACTCACGATTTATGAGCAAAAGCACAAAGAAGAAGACTGCAATCAAACGACACCAATCAAGACCTCAATCGACGAACGTACATTAACCTGACATAGAATATCATTGCATTTTTCGTAAGTGTTCTTTATCTTCATCTCTGCAACCCTCAGGTAATAACACACATAGTCGATAGGGAATACAGGCACAGATAGCAGCAACCACATACCCCCCCAATTCATGTATCATCAACTAAAATGTGCATCCCCATTGTGTTACAACCACAGCCGAAATGAGCTCGGTAGAGTTTGACAGCCCATCCACAGACCTGTACCACAGGATAAGAAGGAATTCAAATGTATACTTCGCAATACCTCGAAGCTTGATTTACCACACGTACGGCACGATGATACATGACCCCCCCAAACATGGACTCATACACACATGCTCCTGCTTTCTCACTAGGTCATACTCTCTTCACACCTACTCCATTCTTCCTCCTTTCCCCACCATGGAAATCAATTAACCCCTGACTTACATTTTTCTCCTTAAATATTTTGTGGCAGTTATTATTGACTGCCAAAGGGTGGACTGTCGAAGTCAGAAAAATGTCTCAATGCACACTGCCATATTTGCACCGCACACTGGTCCGTGCTGCGCATGCGTATGCTCTCCCGTGGAAGCGCATACCCGCAATAGCGTGCACTCGCACGCGCAGTATGCGCATTTACGGTAGAGTTTATGTGATCGTAGCGTGCGACTCATTCGTTACAAAAGTTCACAATTAATGTCGTTTATAGATCATGTTCCCCTCAATAGTTTCTGTAAGTTTGGTTTAGATAGAATGTCCCTGAGCGGAGGAGTCCCTCTTTGTATTGCACGAAGGGTCTAACAGGAGTCATACAGCAGTATTTGGTACCCATCGGAAGAGTATTTAATTAGCAATATTCCGGTGTTGGTTTGGAGCGTATTAATCGCTCGTGCGAATAGTTATGAACATAAGAAGTTTATGTCCATTTCTATTATTTACCCATACTCAGGTATGCGGCGGGAAACCCAGTTTCCCACCCACCTGAGCCGTTTAAACTCAGCACAGCCCACCTGTATGAATCAACCTATGACCTTTGGTTACAGTACAGGGCCGAATTCCTGTGTCCAATAAACTGAAGGATTGTAGGACCAGGAGATTGCATTGTGTGTGGGGCATAAATAGGCAGGCCGACCACATCCAGCTCTCTCTCTCTCATCAACGGTTATCTGCTGATAATCGGGAGCTGGATATCGAGGCGCAGGCGATCATACCCTTTGTGCGTAAGTTCTCTCCGTAATCATTGTCTTTCTGTGAGCCAATTCCTCTCTCTCCCTCTGTGTCTATTTCTCTCTCTCTATTTTCTCTTTTCTCTCGTAACTCCCCTAGACTAAACTTTATAGTATTGTATTGTATTGTGTTAGGCCAGGATAGTATTGTAGTTTATCCCTTAGTTAGGTGTTTGGTTAGGAAGTCTTTGTTATATTGTAGTGTATCATTTGTACTGTGTTACTCTTTTACAAGTATACTAGATATAATACAGATAATAGGCTTTGGAACCCTAAAACAGTATCTGTGTATTTACTATAGTGTTAAGTGTTCACTTGAGCGTCGGTGACGCTCAAACAGCTTTGTAGGTAGTCAGGCTACACAAAGTTGCATTTACACCCTGTACTCACATTAAAGGTATTCTGTGTGTTTCGTCGGTATAAGGTTTAATATCAAGGTATAGTGTTGTGAGCGTCTGCATCGCTGGTGACCTCCTCGTGGTCTCGAGTGTATGCTACGCCATAGCGAATCATTCCCCTAGACATAACCAATAACGTGTCCTGTGATCGCTGGGCCGTGAGCGAACGTGACGCTTGAGCGTCTCGCCTACGGCTGAGCGATCGTTACGCAAATAGCGTACCATTACGGTATTTCTTAAGTAAACAGCGTACAGTGTTCTTAGCTTCATAAGGGTTGTTTATACGACATAGGAATTTAGCATTGTCAGGCATCTACCTCGACAATAAAGGGGAGATCCAGGTTAGGGTGTCTGAGTACTGGAGCTGAGACAAAGGCCTGTTTCAGGGCCAGGAAGGCAGACTTGGCTTGAGGCGACCAATTGGAAGGGTCCGCTCCTTTTTTAGTCAACGCCACAATAGGAGCAACCAAATCTGAGAAGGTATGAATAAAACGCCTATAATAATTTGCAAACCCTAAAAAGCGCTGGATTGCCTTTAAGTTCGTGGGTTGTGCCCAATTTAGGATTGCCTGGAGTTTTTTTGGTTCCATAAAAGACCCCTTTGGAGAAATAATATACCCCAGGAAAGACACTTCTGTGATTGAAAATCACATTTCTCCAGTTTGGTGTACAAATGATTTTCCCGTAACCTCTGAAGGACCAATCGCACATGGGTAATATGTTGTTGAGAGGACTCTGAGTAAATCAAAATGTCGTCTAAATAAACGACTACGAACTTTCCTAGAAAGTCGCGAAGGACATCGTTAATGAGATCCTGAAATACAGCAGGAGCATTAGACAGACCAAACGGCATTACCAGGTATTCATAATGTCCCGACTGTGTGCTGAAAGCCGTCTTCCACTCATCCCCAGATTTTATTCGGATGAGGTTGTAAGCCCCTCTAAGATCAATTTTGGAAAAGATAACGGCAGTACGGAGCTGATCAAATAATACCGACATCAGTGGCAAGGGGTAGGTATTTTTTACAGAAATTTTATTCAACGCCCGATAATTAATACATGGTCTGAGCGACCCATCTTTTTTCTCAACAAAAAAGAATCCTGTGCTCAATGGAGATTTTGAGGGCCTAATAAAGCCCTTCTTCAAGCTCTCCTGTACATAATCATCCATTGCCGTAGTTTCCAGGCCAGACAGGGCATATAGTCTCCCTTTGGGCAAAGAGGCACCGGGAACTAGGTCAATGGCGCAGTCAAAGGACCGATGAGGAGGCAGAATATCCGCATTACCTTTGGAAAAAACATCAGCAAAATCTCGATATTGCAAAGGAATAAGTTCTGGAATGACAGCCGCGACCCGGACTGGATGCGAAATACACTCCTCAACACAAAAGGAATCCCATCGGGAAATCTCCCCAGACCGCCAATCTATGGTGGGATTATGAAAGGCAAGCCAGGGGTGACCTAAGACAATGGGAACAGCCGGACAATGGGTAAGATAGAACTCGATTTTCTCTGAATGTAGGGCCCCCACAGTCAGTTGTACTGGAGGTGTGCGGTGAGTAATTACCCCATTAGAAAGTGGACCACCGTCCAGGCCATGCATGGTGATACGTTTATCTAAAGGTATGTGCAGAATGCCCAAAGCCTGAGCCCAAACAAGATCCATAAAATTTCCTGCAGCTCCGCTGTCAACGAAGGCTGACACCAACGAAGTGAGACTACCTCATTTGTATATCTACCTAAGGAAATTTTTACAGGAATTAATAAGGGATTGTTAGAGGAGATTAATTGCAGACCCAAGTCAACCCCCTCACAATTCACTTGGTCAGAGCGTTTCCCTGTTTATTTGGGCAATTACGCGCAACATGTCCCTTGCCACTACAATACAGACAGAGCCCAGATTTTAGCCTTCTGGCTCTTTCCTCTGGGGACAGCCGGGAGAGACCCATTTGCATTGGCTCCTCTACGTCCTCAGGGAAAGTATACACACATGGACTGGGCCTGAAATTATCTCCCCTTTCAGCCCTCCGCTCTCGGAGACGATGATCAATTTTAATAGCAAGCTCCATGAGTTTATCTAAAGTCTCTGGAGCGGGGTACTGTAGGAGACTGTCTTTGATAACTTCGGACAAACCGAGGCGTAACTGACTGTGCAGGACTGGATCGTTCCAGCCACAGTCGTTCAACCAACGGCGAAATTCGGTACAATACGCCTCTGCAGGATTTTTCCCCTGTTTAAGTGCACGCAGGTGGCTCTCAGCCGATGCTTCCCTATCAGGGTCGTCATACAAAAGGCCTAAAGACTTAAAAAAGGCATCTACAGATAGCAAGGCTGCGTCATCGGCTTTTAGCCCAAAAGCCCAGGTTTGCGGATCGCCTTGTAGTAAAGACATCACAATCCCGACCCGTTGAGACTCAGTACCAGAGGATCGGGGCCTTAAACGAAAATAAAGTTTACAAGCTTCCTTAAAATTAAAAAAATCCTTTCGGTTACCCGAAAAACGGTCAGGAAGATGCATCTATGGTTCAGGAATCATACTCGGGGAGGCTCGCAAAAGATCTTCCTGTGATCTCACCTGAAGAGTAAGATCCTGAACCATCTGAGTGAGTTCCTGAATCATATTGGCCAAAAGCTGGCTGGGATTCGGTCCTAATACTGCCGGATTCATGAGGCCGAATTTCAAGGCCAACCACATACAAATAACTCTTTATTCTTTTTTGGGCCGGTGATAATGTTACGTTCCTGGTGCTCAGAACAAGAGGGATGTTGTGTAGTGAGTCCAGAGCACCAGAACGTGACGCTGAAATAAGGTAAGGTATGGAAATAGCCCATAGCAGCCTACCTCCATTGCTTCACCCGTGTGGTCAGTTCACGCCTGCGTGACTATGGTTTCTTGGGCCCACGGCAGCCGCGTTTGAAGGGCGGATAAGGTCTGCCCAACTCCGATGCCCCCAGGTCTTAGTGTGAGACAAGGCGTGAACCGAGACAGGATAATAACAAGGGGACCTCTAACTAAAGCAAACAGAAGGCTAGGGGCTACTAACAACCCTAAAATTACATATATGTGCGGCACGCCGCCAAAGGAAAAGAACAACAAAAGATACCACTGTCCACACCCCACACGGCACCGTCGTGTACCGGGGAGGACAGTGAGAGCGGAAACCTCCGCAAAAACACCAGTACAAAACAAACACAAGGACTAAGCGGCCTAGGCCGCAACACGCGGCAGAAGCCGCTACTCACGAAACCGGGAGAGAACCCCAAGATGACTGCAACAGGTTCACTCGGACTGGAAGGATTCCCAGGACCAGCTTAAGAACTCCAGGACTCAGGACCACAGGGAGCAGGATCGACCAGATAACAGCAGACTAGGAACTAACTTTGCAAGGCAGGAACAGCATACAGGAAGCTATCACCGGCAAGGCTGCAATGTGCTGGCTCCCATAAAAAGACCCTGCTGGCCAATGACAGAAGGGCCCGCAAGACCAGCCCCCAGACCCTAATTAATAGTTGTCGTGCAGCTGCCCGAACAACTAATCAAGTTTTATCTGGCAACGGGGAACGCGGTCCGCCAATGGCGTCCCCATTGCCATGGACCCGGCGGCTGTGGACACCCGGCCTCCTAGCGTTGCCAGGGACCCGGCGGCTAAAGTACGCATGGCGTCCTGGCGTTGCTAGGCGCCGGGCAGGCAGCGAGGGAGGTGCGGCGGCCGTGAGCGTCGCTCGGAAGCAGTCTGAGCGGCGCCGCGGACCGCCGCACCTAACACAGAGCAATTATTTGCGATTTAGCGTTATACAGTAGTCGGTTTCTGTATGCCCCTGCTTTCCTACTCGCTCTCCCCCTATGGTACCATGGGCATCTTTTGCTGCACTCTTGCAGTTTTCTTAATTCACCTTTTTCTTCATATCTCACATATAGGGGTATATTTACTAAGGTCCCGAATTTGACCGAGATGACGTTTTTTCTTCAAAGTGTCATCTCGGGAATTTACTAAACTCAAATCACGGCAGTGATGAGGGCATTCGTAATATTTTGGAAGTCCTTGGAAAAAATTACGAATCAATACACCATCGGTCAAATACGCCTGCAATTTGGTAGAAATCGGTCATTTACTAAAAAGTGCAAATCACAAACACTGCCGACAATAGCCAAACACTGCTGTGCTGAAATACAATTAATGAAAAAGTGCTAAAAAAAACAGACCTGCTTTTTCCCCCCGTGTTTGGATAGGCATGCACGGATCCATGAGATCCGTGCATGTTTTTCAGTGGGAAGGGGTGGGAAAGTGTTATTTAAAAAAAAAAATGCGTGGGGTCCCCCCTCCTGAGCCAAACCAGCCTCGGGCTCTTTGAGCCGGCCCTGGTTGAAAAAATATGGGGAAAAAAATGATAGGGGTTCCCCCATATTTAAACAACCAGCACCGGGCTCTGCGCCTGGTCCTGGTTCCAAAAATACGGGGGACAAAAAGCGTAGGGGTCCCCCGTATTTCTGAAACCAGCACCGGGCTCCACTAGCCAGATACATAATGCCACAGCCGGGGGACACTTTTATCTAGGTCCCTGCGGCCCTGGCATTACATAACCAACTAGTCACCCCTGGCCGGGGTACCCTGGAGGAGTGGGGCCCCCTTCAATCAAGGGGTCCCCCCCTCCAGCCACCCAAGGGCCAGGGGTGAAGCCCGAGGCTGTCCCCCCCATCCAAGGGCTGCGGATGGGAGGCTGATAGCCTTTTTGTCAAAAAATGAATATTGTTTTTAGTAGCAGTACTACAAGTCCCAGCAAGCCTCCCCCGCAAGCTGGTACTTGGAGAACCACAAGTACCAGCATGCGGTGGAAAACCGGGCCCGCTGGTACCTGTAGTACTACTACTAAAAAAATACCCCAATAAAAACATAAGACACACACCTTGAAAGTAAAACTTTAATACATACATCCACACCTCCATATACACATACTTACCTATGTTCACACGAGGGTCGGTCCTCTTCTCCATGTAGAATCCATGGTGTACCTGTTGGAAAAATTATACTCACAAAATCCAGTGTAGATGGCTCCTCTTTTAATCCATTTGTAATCCAGGTACTTTGCAAAATAACAAAACGGACACCCGACCTCGCACTGAAAGGGGCCCCATGTTTTCACATGGGACCCCTTTCCCCGAATGCCAGGAACCCCCTCTGACTTATGTCTAAGACGGTTCCATCAGCCAATCAGGGAGCGCCACGTTGTGGCACCCTCCTGATTGGCTGTGTGCTCCTGTAGTGTATGACAGGCAGCACACGGCAATGTTACAATGTAGCGCCTATGCGCTCCATTGTAACCAATGGTGGGAACTTTGTGGTCAGCGGTTGACCGAAAGTAACCTCACCGCTGACCACAAAGTTCCCACCATTGGTTATAATGGAGCGCATAGGCGCTACATTGTAACATTGCCGTGTGCTGCCTGTCATACACTACAGGAGCACACAGCCAATCAGGAGGGTGCCACAACGTGGCGCTCCCTGATTGGCTGATGGAACCGTCTTAGACATAAGTCAGAGGGGGTTCCTGGCATTCGGGGAAAGGGGTCCCATGTGAAAACATGGGGCCCCTTTCAGTGCGAGGTCGGGTGTCCATTTTGTTATTTTGCAAAGTACCTGGATTACAAATGGATTAAAAGAGGAGCCATCTACACTGGATTTTGTGAGTATAATTTCTCCAACAGGTACACCATGGATTCTACATGGAGAAGAGGACCGACCCTCGTGTGACCATAGGTAAGTATGTGTATATGGAGGTGTGGATGTATGTATTAAAGTTTTACTTTCAAGGTGTGTGTCTTATGTTTTTATTGGGGTATTTTTTTAGTAGTAGTACTACAGGTACCAGCGGGCCCGGTTTTCCACTGCATGCTGGTACTTGTGGTTCTCCAAGTACCAGCTTGTGGGGGAGGCTTGCTGGGACTTGTAGTACTGCTACTAAAAACAATATTCATTTTTTGACAAAAAGGCTATCAGCCTCCCATCCGCAGCCCTTGGATGGGGGGGACAGCCTCGGGCTTCACCCCTGACCCTTGGGTGGCTGGAGGGGGGGACCCCTTGATTGAAGGGGCCCCCACTCCTCCAGGGTACCCCGGTCAGGGGTGACTAGATGGTTATATAATGCCAGGGCTGCAGGGACCTAGATAAAAGTGTCCCCCGGCTGTGGCATTATGTATCTGGCTAGTGGAGCCCGGTGCTGGTTTCAGAAATACGGGGGACCCCTACGCTTTTTGTCCCCCGTATTTTTGGAACCAGGACCAGGCGCAGAGCCCGGTGCTGGTTGTTTAAATATGGGGGAACCCCTGACATTTCCCCCCCCATATTTTTACAACCAGGACCGGCTCAAAGAGCCCGAGGCTGGTTTGGCTTAGGAGGGGGGACCCCACGCAATTTTTTTTTTTATTTTAACACTGATTTCAATTTTTAAAAAGGTGCACAATGAAGCCCAGCACGGATCTCTCAGATCCGGCCGAGATTCATTGTATTAAAGTCGGCAGTGTTTTACAAGTCACTCACGTAAAACACTGCAAAAAAAAAACCGAATGACATCGACATCGGTAAATCCGAAAATGCAGAATACGACAGCTTAGTAAATTAGTCGTAATAAATTCAAAAAGTTGCAACTTTACACTTTCGATGTTATTCGTGATTGAACTTTGACCTCAGGCGGGAAAATACGAATTTTAGTAAATATACCCCATAGTCTTATCTCTTGTTAACCACTTAGCCAGACCGCAGTTATAACACCTCATTGCCCAAGGTTGATTCTATATTGGAGTGGGAGAAGGGACCTTCTGACGTACCTAGGGGAGGAGACCCGTCACCAGGGGGAGGAGCTATGACCGAACAAGGTACCAGAAAAGTACCCTCGCGGGCTCGCTTCACTCGCCACGCTTCGGGCACGGTGGCTCGCTCCACTCCGCTTCGCTCGCCACCTAATTACTAAAGGTAATAGTTGGTGGCGTGGATACTAGAGCAACTATCCCGCTGATGTAGCTCCTCCCCCTTGTGGTGTGGCTCCTCCCCCTGACAGAAAAGGTCCCTTAGGCCACTTGGATCTAGCCTCAACCTATTGCCCAATAGCCATCTTTTGCCGGCCTGATCCCTGCAGCACTTCTTTTCTTCCTATCCTTGTCTCTCCTTCCCCCTTTCCCCCCCCCCACCTTTCTCACTCCACTCCCATCTCTCTCCTTATCTTTTCCCCTTTTCCCCCCTTTTATTTTCACAGTCTAGCACATAATTCAACTCAGTACATTATTATTTTAGCCCCTTTAATTAGGATCGAATTTATCATGTATCCACCTTCACTGAACATAGATGTCCTTGTTCATACAAACACATATTTGTAGATATACATATATTTTATAAAGTTGCAATCGATTTTGTGTATTAACTATTGGACTATGGATTCAATTCATAGAAACTTTGTTCTCACAAGAGTTTATATTTATATTTAGCAGGCGCCTGTTATGGTCTGTCTAATGTGGTTAACACAGACGTAGGTGATGGGTTTCTGTAAATGCAGTACTTGCACTCTGCTTTCTTTGTAGCACATCATGCGGGGAGCGCCGACGCCGATGGTTGCTAGGTTACCGTCGGACGCCTCCTGATAACGATAGCGGAAGGCGCCGGGTCCCGCAGGCGGGCGGTGGCGGGGAGTGTCTGGTTCACGAGCGCACCTGGGGATTTCTTCTTTCCACTGGTATAAAGGTATGTTCATCTTCACTGTCTAGTTGTTACTCACCTTGACAAAGGGACGTGCCAGTCCCGAAACGTTGGTTTCCATGCCGTGATTGTTTAAATACAGTTGTTTGCTGAAAAAGACCCTGAGTGCCGCTGAATGCTTCATCGCTTCCAGTCTACCTTATTTGTATCAGAGGGCACCAGGGCACATTATGTAAGCTGTGGGAGTGCCGGTCCATGCTGCTTTTATATATATATATATATATATATATATGTATATATATATATATATACACATAAAAACATATGAGAAGCATAAATATAAATACATTAATCTACCCTCTAGACGCCACATACTATAATGACAAAAAAACCTGACTAGAATTCAGATTATTTACCTCAGTTTCAACTCTATAAGGTGACAGGTCTCAGTCAGTCAGAAGGTACTCTGTCTCTGTGCTGGGTGCAGTGGTGTGTAACATCACACAGCGCAGAGGAGGTGCCCAGGTACTCTATATGGTGTTGGGAGGGCTTCTAACACCTTCCATAATATCCAACCTCCTTTTCACTTGTGTGCCTCAAGCTCCTGAACTCTTCCAATTGTGTGTCTATGTATGTATGTATGTGTGTATTTAAACTAGAGATGAGCGGGTTCAGTTCTCCGAGATCCGAACCCCTCCGAACTTCACCTATTTTACACGGTTCCGAGGCAGCCTCGGATCTTCCCGCCTTGCTCGGTTAACCCGAACGCGCCCGAACGTCATCATCCCGCTGTCGGATTCTCGCGAGATTCGTATTCTCTATAAAGAGCCGCGCGTCACCGCCATTTTCACTCGTGCATTGGAGATTGAATGGAGAGGACGTGGCTGCGTTCTCTCCCTGAAAATATCCGTAATCTGTGCTCAGTGTGCTGCAAATATCTGTGCTCAGTGTGCTGCACATAATCTGTGCTCAGTGTGCTGAAAATATCTACGTTCTCTGCCTGAAAACGCTCCATATCTGTGCTCAGTGTGCTGCAAATATCTGTGCTCAGTGTGCTTTATTGTGGGGACTAGGGACCACCAGTATATAATTATAGTAGTACAGTACAGTAGGCCATTGCTGTATCTTGCAGCTCTGTGTCACGGCAAGTATCCATTCCATATCTGTGCTGCATTTTTGTGAGCAGTATATATAGTATTACAGTGCAGCATTTTGGTGACCAACAGTATACATATATAGTACAGTACAGTAGGCCATTGCTATTGATATATTACTGGCATATAATTCCACACATTAAAAAACGGAGAACAAAAATGTGGAGGGTAAAATAAGGAAAGATCAAGATCCACTTCCACCTCGTGCTGAAGCTGCTGCCACTAGTCATGGCCGAGACGATGAAATGCCATCAATGTCGTCTGCCAAGGCCGATGTCATAGTAGAGAGCATGTACAATCCAAAAAACTAAAGTTCAGTAAAATGACCCAAAAATCTAAATTAAAAGCGTCTGAGGAGAAGCGTAAACTTGCCAATATGCCATTTACGACACGGAGTGGCAAGGAACGGCTAACGCCCTGGCCTATGTTCATGGCTAGTGGTTCAGCTTCACATGAGGATGGAAGCACTCATCCTCACGCTAGAAAACTGAAGAGAGTTAAGATGGCAAAAGCACAGCAAAGAACTGTGCGTTCTTCTAAATCACAAATCCCCAAGGAGAGTCCAATTGTTTCGGTTGCGATGCCTGACCTTCCCAACACTGGACGGGAAGAGGTGGCGCCTTCCACCATTTGCCCACCCCCTGCAAGTGCTGTAAGGAGCACCCACAGTCCAGTTCCTGATAGTCAAATGGAAGATGTCACTGTTGAAGTACACCAGGATGAGGATATGGGTGTTGCTGGCGCTGAGGAGGAAATTGACAAGGAGGATTCTGATGGTGAGGTGGTTTGTTTAAGTCAGGCACCCGGGGAGACACCTGTTGTCCGTGGGATGAATATGGCCATTGACATGCCTGGTCAAATTACAAAAAAAATCACCTCTTTGGTGTGGAATTATTTTAACAGAAATGCGGACAACAGGTGTCAAGCCATGTGTTGCCTTTGTCAAGCTGTAATAAGTAGGGATAAGGACGTTAACCACCTAGGAACATCCTCCCTTATATGTCACCTGGAGCGCATTCATCAGAAGTCATTGACAAGTTCAAAAACTTTGGGTGACAGCGGAAGCAGTCCACTGACAACTAAATCCCTTCCTCTTGTACCCAAGCTCCTGCAAACCACACCACCAACTTCCTGTCAATTTCCTTCTTAGACAGGACCGCCAATAGTCCTGCAGGCCATGTTACTGGCAAGTCTGACGAGTCCTCTCCTAACTGGGATTCCTCCGATGGATCCTTGAGTGTAACGCCTACTGCTGCTGGCACTGCTGTTGTTGCTGCTGGGAGTCGATCGTCATCCCCTAGGGGAAGTCGGAAGCCCACTTGTACTACTTCCAGTAAGCAATTGGCTGTCCAACAGTCCTTTGCGAGGAAGATGAAATATCACAGCAGTCATCCTGCTGTAAAGCGGATAACTCAGGTCTTGGCAGCTGTGTTGGTGTTAAACGTGTGTCCGGTATCCACCGTTAATTCACAGGGAATTAGAGAATTGCTTGAGGTACTGTGTCCCCGGTACCAAATACCATCTAGGTTCCACTTCTCTAGGCAGGCGATACCGAGAATGTACACAGACGTCAGATAAAGAGTCACCAGTGTCCTAAAAAATGCAGTTGTACCCAATGTCCACTTAACCACGGACATGTGGACAAGTGGAGCAAGGCAGACTCAGGACTATATGACTGTGACAGCCCACTGGGTAGATGTATTGCCTCCCGCAGCAAGAACAGCAGCGACGGCACCAGTAGCAGCATCTCGCAAACGCCAACTCATTCCAAGGCAGGCTACGCTTTGTATCACCGCTTTCCATAAGAGGCACACAGCTGACAACCTCTTACGGAAACTGAGGAACATCATCGCAGAGTGGCTTACCCCAATTGTACTCTCCTGGGGATTTGTGACATCGGACAACGCCACCAATATTGTGCGTGCATTACATGTGGGCAAATTCCAGCACGTCCCATGTTTTGCACATACACTGAATTTGGTGGTCCTGAATTTTTTTTCAAATGACAGGGGCGTGCAAGAGATGCTGTCAAAGGCCCGAAGAATTGCTGGCCACTTTCGGCATTCAGCTACCGCATGCCGAAGACTGGAGCACCAGCAAACACTCCTGAACCTGCCCCGCCATCATCTGAAGCAAGAGGTGGCAACGAGGTGGAATTCAACCCTCTATATGCTTCAGAGGATGGAGGAGCAGCAAAAGGCCATTTAAACCTATACATCTGCCTACGATATAGGCAAAGAAGGGGGATTGCACCTGACTCAAACGCAGTGGAGAATGATTTTAACGTTGTGCAAGGTTCTGCAACCCTTTGAACTTGCCACATGTGAAGTCAGTTCAGACACTGCCAGCCTGAGTCAGGTCATTCCCCTCATCAGGCTTTTGCAGAATTAGCTGGAGAGATTGAAGGAGGAGCTAAAATGGAGCGATTCCGCTAGGCATGTGGGACTTGTGGATGGAGCCCTTAATTTGCTTAACCAGGATTCACGGGTGGTCAATCTGTTGAAATCAGAGCACTACATTTTGGCCACCGTGCTCGATCCTAGGTTTAAAGCCTACGTTGTATCTCTCTTTCCGGCAGACACAAGTCTGCACATGTTCAAAGACCTGCTGGTGAAACACTTGTCAAGTCAAGCGGAACGTGACCCGTCAACACCTCCTCCTTCACATTCTCCTGCAACTGTGGCTGCGAGGAAAAGGCTAAGAATTCCGAGCCCACCCGCTGGCGGTGATGCAGGGCAGTCTGGAGCGAGTGCTGACATCTGGTCCGGACTGAAGGACCTGCCAACGATTACTGACATGTCGTCTACTGTCACTGCATATGATTCTGTCACCATTGAAAGAATGGTGGAGGATTATATGAGTGACTGCATCCAAGTAGGCACATCAGACAGTCCGTACGTATACTGGCAGGAAAAAGAGGCAATTTGGAGGCCCTTGCACAAACTGGCTTTATTTTACCTAAGTTGCCCCCCCTCCAGTGTGTACTCCGAAAGAGTGTTTAGTGCAGCCGGTCACCTTGTCAGCAATCGGTGTACGAGGTTACTTCCAGAAAATGTGGAGAAGATGATGTTCATCAAAATGAATTATAATCAATTCCTCCGTGGAGACATTCACCAGCAATTGCCTCCATAAAGTACACAGGGACCTGAGATGGTGGATTCCAGTGGGGACGAATTAATACTCTGTGAGGAGGGGGATATACACAGTGAAAGGGGTGATGAATCGGACGATGAGGAGGAGGTGGACATCTTGCCTCTGTAGAGCCAGTTTGTGCAAGGAGAGATTGATTGCTTCTTTTTTGGTGGGGTCCCAAACCAACCAGTCTTTTCGGCCACAGTCATGTGGCAGACCCTGTGGCTAAAATGATGGGTTTGTTAAAGTGTGCATGTCCTGTTTATACAACATAAGGGTGGGTGGGAGGCCCCAAGGACAATTCCATCTTGTACCTCTTTTTTTTATTTATTTATCTCTGCATCATGTGCTGTTTGCGGCTAATTTTTTTAAGTGCCATCCTGTCTGACACTGCAGTGCCACTCCTAGATGGGCCAGGTGTTTGTGCCGCCCACTTGGGTCGCTTAGCTTAGTCATCCAGCAACCTCGGTACAAATTTTAGGACTAAAAATAATATTGTGAGGTGTGAGGTGTTCAGAATAGACTGGAAATGAGTGGAAATTATGGTTATTGAGGTTAATAATACTATGGGATCAAAATGACCCCCAAATTCTATGATTTAAGCTGTTTTTGAGGTTTTTAAAAAAAACAAAACACCCGAATCCAAAACACACCCGAATCCGACAAAAAATTTTCAGGGAGGTTTTGCCAAAACGCGTCCGAATCCAAAACACGGCCGCAGAACCGAATCCAAAACCAAAACACAGAACCTGAAAATTTTCGGGTGCACATCTCTAATTTAAACATTGTGGTCACACACCGTGTTGCACCCCAAATCTAGGAATAGGTGAGTGCTGTGGATTAGTGCTTTATATGGGATGTGGTTATGTTACCAGCAGTCAGCATGCCAACGCCGGAATCCCGAACGCTAAAAATGTCAGCAGACGGAATGACCCGCAAGGACTATTCCCACTCATGGATATCCATGACACCTATAAAGTGGGAATAGAACCTATGACGAGCGCAGCGAGCCTGTAAGGGTCTTTGCTGCACTCACCCATCCCCACATCCCCCCCACCGGCATTCTGCTGCCGGGATTCCGGTGCCGGCATGCTGGCAGCCGAAAACGCATACCCAACGCTTAAATATATATATAATCGATGTCCTGACGAAGGAGGAGTAAAGCCCTCCAAAATGTTGACCATATATATATATATATATATACATATATAATAAGAATTTACTCACCGGTAATTCTATTTCTCGTAGTCCGTAGTGGATGCTGGGTACTCCGTAAGGACCATGGGATATAGACGGGCTCCGCAGGAGACTGGGCACTCTTAAAAGAAAGATTAGGTACTATATCTGGTGTGCACTGGCTCCTCCCGCTATGCCCCTCCTCCAGACCTCAGTTAGGGAAACTGTGCCCGGAAGAGCTGACATTACTAGGAAAGGATTTGGAATCCAGGGTAAGACTCATACCAGCCACACCAATCACACCGTACAACTCGTGATAACTATACCCAGTTAACAGTATGAACAACAACTGAGCCTCTCTCAACAGATGGCTCATACAATAACCCTTTAGTTAAGCAATAACTATATACATGTATTGCAGAGAGTCCGCACTTGGGACGGGCTCCCAGCATCCACTACGGACTACGAGAAATAGAATTACCAGTGAGTAAATTCTTATTTTCTCTGACGTCCTAGTGGATGCTGGGTACTCCGTAAGGACCATGGGGATTATACCAAAGCTCCCAAACGGGCGGGAGAGTGCGGATGACTCTGCAGCACCGAATGAGCAAACTCAAGGTCCTCCTCAGCCAGGGTATCAAACTTGTAGAATTTTGCAAAAGTGTTTGAACCCGACCAAGTAGCAGCTCGGCAAAGTTGTAAAGCCGAGACCCCTCGGGCAGCCGCCCAAGAAGAGCCCACCTTCCTCGTGGAATGGGCTTTTACTGATTTAGGATGCGGCAGTCCAGCCGCAGAATGTGCAATAGTCTGCTTTGAAGCAGGAGCACCCAGCTTGTTGGGTGCATGCAGGATAAATAGCAAGTCAGTTTTTCTGACTCAAGCCGTCCTGGAAACATAAAGTTTCAAGGCCCGGACTACGTCCAGCAACTTGGAATCCTCCAAGTCCCTAGTAGCCGCAGGCACCACAATAGGTTGGTTCAAATGAAACAATGATACCACCTTAGGGAGAAATTGGGGACGAGTCCTCCATTCTGCCCTTTCCATATGGAAGATCAGATATGGGCTTTTACATGACAAAGCCGCCAATTCTGACACACGCCTAGTCCAAGCTAAGGCCAAAAGCATGACCACTTTCCACGTGAGATATTTTAGCTCCACGGTCTTAAGTGGCTCAAACCAGTGGGATTTTAGGAATCCAACACACGTTAAGATCCCAAGGTGCCACTGGAGGCACAAAAGGGGCTGAATATGCAGCACCCCTGTAACAACGTCCGAACTTCAGGCAGTGAAGCCAGTTCTTTTTGAGAGAAAAAGGGATAGGGACGAAATCTTGGCCTTTATGGATCCTAATTTAGGCCCATAGTCACTCCTGACTGTAGGAAGTGCAGGAATCGACCCCCCTGGAATTCCTCTGTAGGGCCTTCCCGGCCACACACCAAGCAACCTATTTTCTCCATATACAGTGAAAATGTCTTGCTGTCACGTCTTTCCTAGCCTTTATCAGCGTAGGAATAACTGCATCCGGAATGCCCTTTTCCGCTAGGATCCGGCGTTCAACCGCCATGCCGTCCAACGCAGCCGCGGTAAGTCTTGGATCAGACAGGGTCCCTGTTGCAACATGTCCTGACTGAGAGGCAGAGGCCATGGGTCCTCTGAGAGTATTTCTTGCAGTTCCGGGTACCGAGTCCTTCTTGGCCAATCCGGAGCAAAGAATATTGTTCACACTCCTCCTTTTATTACAATTCTCAGCCCTTGGGTCTGAGAGGAAGAGGAGGGAATATATAGACCGACTGGAACACCCACGGTGTTACTAGTGCGACCACAGCTATCGCCGGAGAGTCCCTTGACCCAGCGTAAAACCTTTTTTATCTTTTTATTGAGGTGGGACGCCATGTAGTCCACCTGAGGCAGTTTCCATCAATTTGCAAAACTGCGTGAAGACTTCCTGATGAAGTCACCACTTTCCCGGGTGGAGGTGGTGGCTTCTACCCTCGCCACCCTGCTCATTGTGCCGCCCTGGCGGTTTACATGAGCCCCTGCGGTCTGACTGGATCAGAACCGGTTGGTCGCGAAGCAGGAACTCCGCTTGACTTAAGGCGTTGTATATGGCCCTTAGTTCCAGGATATTGATGTGAAGGCAAGTCTATTGGCTTGACCACAAACCTTGGAATTTTCTTCCCTGTGTAACTGCCCCCCCACCCTCGGAGGCTTGCATCCGTGGTCACCAGGACCCAGTCCTGAATGCCGAATCTGCGGCCCTCGAGAAGGTGAGCACTCCGCAGCCACCACAGGAGGGACACCCTGGCCCTGGGGGATAGGGTGATTAACCGATGCATCTGAAGATGTGATCCGAACCACTTGTCCAGTAAGTTCCATTGTCCTTGCATGGAACCAGCCGAAGGGGATGGCCTCGTATGATGCCATCATCCTTCCCAGGACTCGAGTGCAGTGATGCACTGACACCTGTTTTGGTTTTCAATGGATTCCTGACCAGTGTCATGAGCTCCTGAGCTCTCTCTATCGGGAGATAAACCCTCTTCTGGTCTGTGTCTAGGATCATGCCTAGGCGATGCAGATGAGCTGTAGGAACCAACTGCGACTTCGGAATATATAGAATCCAGTCGTGTTGCCGTTTCACTTCCAGAGAAGGTGATACGTTGTCCAGCAACTGCTCTCTTGATCTCGCTTTTATGAGGAGATCATCTAAGTATGTGATAATAGTGACACCTTGCTTCCGCATGAGCACCATCATATCCGCCATTACCTTGGTGAAATTGGTAATGACAATCCCGTACCGCAATTCTGAGGTACGCCTGATGAGGTGGATAAATGGGGACACGAAGGTAAGCATCCCTTATGTCCCGATTCATTTCAGGCTTGCAATGACCGCTCTTAGCGATTCCATCTTGAACCTGAACCTTTTCAGGTATATGTTCAGGGATTTTAATTCAATATGGGTCTAACCGAACCGTCTGGTTTCGGGATTATAACATGGTCGAATAATAACACCCTCTTGTTGAAGGAGGGGACCCTTGACCACCACCTGTTGAAGATACAATTTACGAATTGCAGTTAACACTGGCTCCCTCTCTTGGGGGGAAGCCCGCCGGGTCCTCGGTGAGGGGGCATCTTCTCACAGTCCAGCCTGTATCCCTGCGATACAATTTCTATTGCCCAGAGATCTAACAGGGAGTGAACCCACTTGTGGCTGAACTTACGAAGGCGTGTCCCCACCGGGCCTAGCTCCGCCTGTGGAGCCCCAGCGACATGCGGTGGATTTTTGTAGAGGCCGGGGAGGACTTCTGTTTCTGGGGACTAGCTGTGTTGTACAGCTTCTTTCCTCTGCCCCTCGGCTCTGACAAGAAAGGACGCACCTCAGACTTTCTTGTTTCTTTATTCGAAAAGCTGCATTTAATAATGTCGTGCTTTACTAGGCTGTGCAGGAATATAAGGCAAAATATCAGAATTACCAGCTATAGCTGTGGAGACCAGGCCCGAGAACCTTTCTCCACACAATCCTCAGCCTTCCATATGCCTCTTAAGTCGGCATCATCTGTCCAATGTATATTCTACAGGACACGTCAAGCAGAAATCGACATAGCTTTTGTCTCTAGGACCCAGTATACTCATGTCCCTTTGGGCATGCTTTATAATTATATATCTATCACTTAAGACAGCATCTTAAAATATTTATATGCATACTAGGGTCTCAATCTCTGCTGATAAGGTACCTGTCCACGCTGCCACAGCGCTATAAACCCATGCCGACACAATCGCCGGTCTGGGTAGTATACTAGAATATGCACACTATCTGCAGGATCCCTGAGAATAGCTAGTGCAAACAGGACACCCAAGGGGAAGATTCTCAACACATCCTGGCCCTAGTGGGGAAAGGATACAGCCTGAGAATGCTCTTGTGGGAAGCTGCCGTCTCTTGTCTGGAGATTCCCGCTCTTTTTCCTCATGAGAGGAGGGAAATTTACCTCAGCATTCTTCCCCTTAACATGTGTACTCTCGTGTCAGGGACAGATGAGTCATCAGTGATATGCAAATCATCTTTTATTCCAATAATCATATATTGAATATCTTTTAGCCCTCTTAGCTGTAACTTTGCATTATCGTAGTCGACAGTGGAGTTAAACTCCGTGTCGGTACTTTGTTATTTTGGATAGTGAACATAGAGAGACTCTGAAGGACTCTGTGACACAGGGACAGACCAGGGTAGTTTTCCTTTCTGTTCCCTAACCTTTTGTGCAATAATTTTACCTCAGCACTTACACATATCCAAACAGGTGTCGGCGTTGTTGACGGAGACACCCTCCCGCACACTTATCCGCTCTATCACCTCCTTAGAGGAGCCTTTTACCTCAGACATGTCGACACACGCGTACCGACACACCACACACACAGGGGATGCTCTATTTGAAGACAGTTCCCCCACCAGGCCCTTTGGGGAGACAGAGAGAGAGTATGCCAGCACACACCACAGCGCTATATAATACAGGGATGTACACTATACTGAGTGATTTTTCCCCTATAGCAGCTTATATACACAGTTTTACGCCTAAATTTATGTGCCCCCCCTCTCTTTTTTACCCTTTGTGTACCAGGATACTGCAGGGGAGAGCCTGTGGAGCTTCCTTCCAGCTGAGCTGTGAAGAGAAAATGGCGCCGGTGTGCTGAGGAAGAAGGCCCGGCCCCCTCAGCGGCGGGCTTCTGTCCTTTATGTACTGTAATGGCGGGGGTTAATGCACATATACAGTTTATCAGACTGTATTATGTGCTTTTCGCCAAGTAAGGTAATCTAATTGCTGCCCAGGGCGCCCCCCCTCAGCGCCCTGCACCCATCAGTGACCGGAGTGTGTGGTGTGCTAAGGGAGCAATGGCGCACAGCTGCAGTGCTGTGCGCTACCTTAATGAAGACCGGAGTCTTCAGCCGCCGATTTTCAACTTCTCTTCGTTCTTCTGGCTCTGCAAGGGGGACGGCGGCGCGGCTCCGGGAGCGGACGACCGAGGACTGGGCCTGTGTTCGATCCCTCTGGAGCTAATGGTGTCCAGTAGCCTTAGAAGCCCAAGCTAGCTGCAAGCAGGTAGGTTCGCTTCTCTCCCCTCAGTCCCACGTAGCAGTGAGTCTGTTGCCAGCAGATCTCACTGAAAATAAAAAACCTAACAAATACTTTCTTTTCTAGGAAGCTCAGGAGAGCCCCTAGGGTGCATCCAGCTCTGGCCGGGCACAGATACTAACTGAGGTCTGGAGGAGGGGCATAGAGGGAGGAGCCAGTGCACACCAGATATAGTACCTAATCTTTCTTTTAAGAGTGCCCAGCCCCCATGCGGAGCCCGTCTATACCCCATGGTCCTTACGGAGTACCCAGCATCCACTAGGACGTCAGAGAAAATAAGAATTTACTTACCGATAATTCTATTTCTCGTAGTCCGTAGTGGATGCTGGGGACTCCGTCAGGACCATGGGGATTAGCGGCTCCGCAGGAGACAGGGCACAAAAGTAAAAGCTTTAGGATCAGGTGGTGTGCACTGGCTCCTCCCCCTATGACCCTTCTCCAAGCCCCAGTTAGGATACTGTGCCCGGACGAGCGTACACAATAAGGAAGGATTTTGAATCCCGGGTAAGACTCATACCAGCCACACCAATCACACTGTACAACCTGTGATCTGAACCCAGTTAACAGCATGATAACAGCGGAGCCTCTGAAAAGATGGCTCACAACAATAATAACCCGATTTTTGTAACAATAACTATGGCCCTCATTCCGAGTTGTTCGCTCGCAAGGCGAATGTAGCAGAGTTACACACGCTAAGCCGCCGCCTACTGGGAGTGAATCTTAGCTTCTTAAAATTGCGACCGACGTACGCGCAATATTGCGATTACAAACGAGTTAGCAGTTTCAGAGTAGCTCCAGACTTACTCTGCCTGTGCGATCATTTCAGTGCTTGTCGTTCCTGGTTGACGTCACAAACACACCCAGCGTTCGCCCAGGCACTCCCACCGTTTCCCCGGCCACTCCTGCGTTTTTTCCGGAAACGGTAGCGTTTTCAGCCACACGCCCCTGAAACGCCGTGTATCCGCCCAGTAACACCCATTTCCTGTCAATCACATTACGATCGCCGGAGCGAAGAAAAAGCCGTGAGTAAAAATACTTTCTTCATAGTAAAGTTACTTGGCGCAGTCGCAGTGCGAACATTGCGCATGCGTACTAAGCGGATTTTCACTGCGATGCGATGAAAAATACCGAGCGAACAACTCGGAATGAGGGCCAATGTACAAGTATTGCAGACAATCCGCACTTGGGATGGGCGCCCAGCATCCACTACGGACTACGAGAAATAGAATTATCGGTAAGTAAATTCTTATTTTCTCTGACGTCCTAAGTGGATGCTGGGGACTCCGTCAGGACCATGGGGATTATACCAAAGCTCCCAAACGGGCGGGAGAGTGCGGATGACTCTGCAGCACCGAATGAGAGAACTCCAGGTCCTCCTCAGTCAGGGTGTGCCCCTGACCAAGTAGCTGCTCGGCAAAGTTGTAAAGCCGAGACCCCTCGGGCAGCCGCCCAAGATGAGCCCACCTTCCTTGTGGAATGGGCATTTACATATTTTGGCTGTGGCAGGCCTGCCACAGCATGTGCAAGCTGAATTGTACTACACATCCAACTAGCAATCGTCTGCTTAGAAGCAAGAGCACCCAGTTTATTGGGTGCATACAGGATACAGCAAGTCAGTTTTCCTGACTCCAGCCGTCCTGGAAACCTATATTTTCAGGGCCCTGATAACATCTAGCAACTTGGAGTCCTCCAAGTCCCTAGTAGCCGCAGGTACCACAATAAGCTGGTTCAGGTGAAACACTGACACCACCTTAGGGAGAAACTGGGGAGGAGTCCGCAGCTCTGCCCTGTCCGAATGGACAATCAGATATGGGCTTTTGTGAGACAAAGCCGCCAATTCTGACACTCGCCTGGCCGAGGCCAGGGCCAACAGCATGGTCACTTTCCAGTTTCCATGTGAGATATTTCAAATCCACAGATTTGAGCGGTTTAAACCAATGTGATTTGAGGAATCCCAGAACTACGTTGAGATCCCACAGTGCCACTGGAGGCACAAAAGGGGGTTGTATATGCAGTACTCCCTTGACAAACTTCTGGACTTCAGGAACTGAAGCCAATTCTTTCTGGAAGAAAATCGACAGGGCCGAAATTTGAACCTTAATGGACCCCAATTTGAGGCCCATAGACACTCCTGCTTGCAGGAAATGCAGGAATCGACCGAGTTGAAATTTCTTCGTGGGGCCTTCCTGGCCTCACACCACGCAACATATTTTCTAGAGATGAGCGGGTTCGGTTTCTCTGAATCCGAACCCGCACGAACTTCATGTTTTTTTTCACGGGTCCGAGCGACTCGGATCTTCCCGCCTTGCTCGGTTAACCCAAGCGCGCCCGAACGTCATCATGACGCTGTCGGATTCTCGCGAGACTCGGATTCTATATAAGGAGCCGCGCGTCGCCGCCATTTTCACACGTGCATTGAGATTGATAGGGAGAGGACGTGGCTGGCGTCCTCTCCATTTAGATTAGGAGAGAGAGAGAGAGATTGACCTGAGGCTGATACTGTAGAAGAGAGTGCAGAGTTTAGTGACTGACCACAGTGACCACCAGCAGTGCAGTTGTTTTATTTAATATATCCGTTCTCTGCCTGAAAAAAACGGTACACACAGTGACTCAGTCACATACCATATCTGTGTGCACTGCTCAGCCCAGTGTGCTGCATGCCTGCATCATCTATGTATATATTATATATCTGACTGTGCTCAGCTCACACAGCTTATAATTGTGGGGGAGACTGGGGAGCACTGCAGTGCCAGTTATAGGTTATAGCAGGAGCCAGGAGTACAAGACAGTCACATACCATATCTGTGTGCACTGCTCAGCCCAGTGTGCTGCATCATCTATGTATATATTATATATCTGACTGTGCTCAGCTCACACAGCTTATAATTGTGGGGGAGACTGGGGAGCACTGCAGTGCCAGTTATAGGTTATAGCAGGAGCCAGGAGTACATATTATATTAAAATTAAACAGTGCACACTTTTGCTGCAGGAGTGCCACTGCCAGTGTGACTGACCAGTGACCTGACCACACTGACCACCAGTATAGTTAGTAGTATACTATATTGTGATTGCCTGAAAAAGTTAAACACTCGTCGTGTGACTTCACTTGTGTGGTGTTTTTTTTTTTATTCTATAAAAAACTCATTCTGCTGACAGACAGTGTCCAGCAGGTCCGTCATTATATAATATATATACCTGTCCGGCTGCAGTAGTGATATATATATATTTTTTATATCATTATTTATCATCCAGTCGCAGCAGACACAGTACGGTAGTTCACGGCTGTAGCTACCTCTGTGTCGGCACTCGGCAGTCCATCCATAATTGTATACCACCTACCCGTGGTTTTTTTTTCTTTCTTCTTTATACATACATACTACTACATCTCTTTATCAACCAGTCTATATTAGCAGCAGACACAGTACAGTACGGTAGTTCACGGCTGTGGCTACCTCTGTGTCGGCACTCGGCAGTCCGTCCATAATTGTATACCACCTAACCGTGGTTTTTTTTTCTTTCTTCTTTATACATACATACTACGACATCTCTTTATCAACCAGTCTATATTAGCAGCAGACACAGTACAGTACGGTAGTTCACGGCTGTGGCTACCTCTGTGTCGGCACTCGGCAGTCCGTCCATAATTGTATACCACCTAACCGTGGTTTTTTTTCTTTCTTCTTCATACATACATACTACGACATCTCTTTATCAACCAGTCTATATTAGCAGCAGACACAGTACAGTACGGTAGTTCACGGCTGTGGCTACCTCTGTGTCGGCACTCGGCAGTCCGTCCATAATTGTATACCACCTAACCGTGGTTTTTTTTCCTTTCTTCTTTATACATACGTACTACGACATCTCTTTATCAACCAGTCTATATTAGCAGCAGACACAGTACAGTACGGTAGTTCACGGCTGTGGCTACCTCTGTGTCGGCACTCGGCAGTCCGTCCATAATTGTATACCACCTAACCGTGGTTTTTTTTTCTTTCTTCTTCATACATACATACTACGACATCTCTTTATCAACCAGTCTATATTAGCAGCAGACACAGTACAGTACGGTAGTTCACGGCTGTGGCTACCTCTGTGTCGGCACTCGGCAGTCCGTCCATAATTGTATACCACCTAACCGTGGTTTTTTTTTCTTTCTTCTTTATACATACATACTACGACATCTCTTTATCAACCAGTCTATATTAGCAGCAGACACAGTACAGTACGGTAGTTCACGGCTGTGGCTACCTCTGTGTCGGCACTCGGCAGTCCGTCCATAATTGTATACCACCTAACCGTGTTTTTTTTTTCTTTCTTCTTCATACATACATACTACGACATCTCTTTATCAACCAGTCTATATTAGCAGCAGACACAGTACAGTACGGTAGTTCACGGCTGTGGCTACCTCTGTGTCGGCACTCGGCAGTCCGTCCATAATTGTATACCACCTACCCGTGGTTTTTTTTTCTTTCTTCTTCATACATACATACTACTACATCTCTTTATCAACCAGTCTATATTAGCAGCAGACACAGTACAGTACGGTAGTTCACGGCTGTGGCTACCTCTGTGTCGGCACTCGGCAGTCCGTCCATAATTGTATACCACCTACCCGTGGTTTTTTTTTCTTTCTTCTTCATACATACATACTACGACATCTCTTTATCAACCAGTCTATATTAGCAGCAGACACAGTGCAGTACGGTAGTTCACGGCTGTGGCTACCTCTGTGTCGGCACTCGGCAGTCCGTCCATAATTGTATACCACCTAACCGTGGTTTTTTTTTCTTTCTTCTTCATACATACATACTACGACATCTCTTTATCAACCAGTCTATATTAGCAGCAGACACAGTACGGTAGTTCACGGCTGTAGCTACCTCTGTGTCGGCACTCGGCAGTCCGTCCATAATTGTATACTAGTATCCATCCATCTACATTGTTTACCTGAGGTGCCTTTTAGTTGTGCCTATTAAAATATGGAGAACAAAAATGTTGAGGTTCCAAAATTAGGGAAAGATCAAGATCCACTTCCACCTCGTGCTGAAGCTGCTGCCACTAGTCATGGCCGAGACGATGAAATGCCAGCAACGTCATCTGCCAAGGCCGATGCCCAATGTCATAGTACAGAGCATGTCAAATCCAAAACACCAAATATCAGTTAAAAAAGGACTCCGAAACCTAAAATAAAATTGTCGGAGGAGAAGCGTAAACTTGCCAATATGCCATTTACCACACGGAGTGGCAAGGAACGGCTGAGGCCCTGGCCTATGTTCATGGCTAGTGGTTCAGCTTCACATGAGGATGGAGGCACTCAGCCTCTCGCTAGAAAAATGAAAAGACTCAAGCTGGCAAAAGCAGTAGCACCGCAAAGAACTGTGCGTTCTTCGAAATCCCAAATCCACAAGGAGAGTCCAATTGTGTCGGTTGCGATGCCTGACCTTCCCAACACTGGACGTGAAGAGCATGCGCCTTCCACCATTTGCACGCCCCCTGCAAGTGCTGGAAGGAGCACCCGCAGTCCAGTTCCTGATAGTCAGATTGAAGATGTCAGTGTTGAAGTACACCAGGATGAGGAGGATATGGGTGTTGCTGGCGCTGGGGAGGAAATTGACCAGGAGGATTCTGATGGTGAGGTGGTTTGTTTAAGTCAGGCACCCGGGGAGACACCTGTTGTCCGTGGGAGGAATATGGCCGTTGACATGCCTGGTGAAAATACCAAAAAAATCAGCTCTTCGGTGTGGAACTATTTCAACAGAAATGCGGACAACAGGTGTCAAGCCGTGTGTTCCCTTTGTCAAGCTGTAATAAGTAGGGGTAAGGACGTTAACCACCTCGGAACATCCTCCCTTATACGTCACCTGCAGCGCATTCATAATAAGTCAGTGACAAGTTCAAAAACTTTGGGTGACAGCGGAAGCAGTCCACTGACCAGTAAATCCCTTCCTCTTGTAACCAAGCTCACGCAAACCACCCCACCAACTCCCTCAGTGTCAATTTCCTCCTTCCCCAGGAATGCCAATAGTCCTGCAGGCAATGTCACTGGCAATTCTGACGAGTCCTCTCCTGCCTGGGATTCCTCCGATGCATCCTTGCGTGTAACGCCTACTGCTGCTGGCGCTGCTGTTGTTGCTGCTGGGAGTCGATGGTCATCCCAGAGGGGAAGTCGTAAGCCCACTTGTACTACTTCCAGTAAGCAATTGACTGTTCAACAGTCCTTTGCGAGGAAGATGAAATATCACAGCAGTCATCCTGCTGCAAAGCGGATAACTGAGGCCTTGACAACTATGTTGGTGTTAGACGTGCGTCCGGTATCCGCCGTTAGTTCACAGGGAACTAGACAATTTATTGAGGCAGTGTGCCCCCGTTACCAAATACCATCTAGGTTCCACTTCTCTAGGCAGGCGATACCGAGAATGTACACGGACCTCAGAAAAAGACTCACCAGTGTCCTAAAAAATGCAGTTGTACCCAATGTCCACTTAACCACGGACATGTGGACAAGTGGAGCAGGGCAGGGTCAGGACTATATGACTGTGACAGCCCACTGGGTAGATGTATGGACTCCCGCCGCAAGAACAGCAGCGGCGGCACCAGTAGCAGCATCTCGCAAACGCCAACTCTTTCCTAGGCAGGCTACGCTTTGTATCACCGGTTTCCAGAATACGCACACAGCTGAAAACCTCTTACGGCAACTGAGGAAGATCATCGCGGAATGGCTTACCCCAATTGGACTCTCCTGTGGATTTGTGGCATCGGACAACGCCAGCAATATTGTGTGTGCATTAAATATGGGCAAATTCCAGCACGTCCCATGTTTTGCACATACCTTGAATTTGGTGGTGCAGAATTATTTAAAAAACGACAGGGGCGTGCAAGAGATGCTGTCGGTGGCCAGAAAAATTGCGGGACACTTTCGGCGTACAGGCACCACGTACAGAAGACTGGAGCACCACCAAAAACTACTGAACCTGCCCTGCCATCATCTGAAGCAAGAAGTGGTAACGAGGTGGAATTCAACCCTCTATATGCTTCAGAGGTTGGAGGAGCAGCAAAAGGCCATTCAAGCCTATACAATTGAGCACGATATAGGAGGTGGAATGCACCTGTCTCAAGCGCAGTGGAGAATGATTTCAACGTTGTGCAAGGTTCTGATGCCCTTTGAACTTGCCACACGTGAAGTCAGTTCAGACACTGCCAGCCTGAGTCAGGTCATTCCCCTCATCAGGCTTTTGCAGAAGAAGCTGGAGACATTGAAGGAGGAGCTAACACGGAGCGATTCCGCTAGGCATGTGGGACTTGTGGATGGAGCCCTTAATTCGCTTAACAAGGATTCACGGGTGGTCAATCTGTTGAAATCAGAGCACTACATTTTGGCCACCGTGCTCGATCCTAGATTTAAAGCCTACCTTGGATTTCTCTTTCCGGCAGACACAAGTCTGCTGGGGTTGAAAGACCTGCTGGTGAGAAAATTGTCAAGTCAAGCGGAACGCGACCTGTCAACATCTCCTCCTTCACATTCTCCCGCAACTGGGGGTGCGAGGAAAAGGCTCAGAATTCCGAGCCCACCCGCTGGCGGTGATGCAGGGCAGTCTGGAGCGACTGCTGATGCTGACATCTGGTCCGGACTGAAGGACCTGACAACGATTACGGACATGTCGTCTACTGTCACTGCATATGATTCTCTCACCATTGAAAGAATGGTGGAGGATTATATGAGTGACCGCATCCAAGTAGGCACGTCACACAGTCCATACTTATACTGGCAGGAAAAAGAGGCAATTTGGAGGCCATTGCACAAACTGGCTTTATTCTACCTAAGTTGCCCTCCCACAAGTGTGTACTCCGAAAGAGTGTTTAGTGCCGCCGCTCACCTTGTCAGCAATCGGCGTACGAGGTTACATCCAGAAAATGTGGAGAAGATGATGTTCATTAAAATGAATTATAATCAATTCCTCCGCGGAGACATTGACCAGCAGCAATTGCCTCCACAAAGTACACAGGGAGCTGAGATGGTGGATTCCAGTGGGGACTAATTGATAATCTGTGAGGAGGGGGATGTACACGGTGATATATCGGAGGGTGATGATGAGGTGGACATCTTGCCTCTGTAGAGCCAGTTTGTGCAAGGAGAGATTAATTGCTTCTTTTTTGGGGGGGGTCCAAACCAACCCGTCATATCAGTCACAGTCGTGTGGCAGACCCTGTCACTGAAATGATGGGTTGGTTAAAGTGTGCATGTCCTGTTTTGTTTATACAACATAAGGGTGGGTGGGAGGGCCCAAGGACAATTCCATCTTGCACCTCTTTTTTCTTTTATTTTTCTTTGCGTCATGTGCTGTTTGGGGAGGGTTTTTTGGAAGGGACATCCTGCGTGACACTGCAGTGCCACTCCTAAATGGGCCCGGTGTTTGTGTCGGCCACTAGGGTCGCTAATCTTACTCACACAGTCAGCTACCTCATTGCGCCTCTTTTTTTCTTTGCGTCATGTGCTGATTGGGGAGGGTTTTTTGGAAGGGACATCCTGCGTGACACTGCAGTGCCACTCCTAAATGGGCCCGGTGTTTGTGTCGGCCACTAGGGTCGCTAATCTTACTCACACAGTCAGCTACCTCATTGCGCCTCTTTTTTTCTTTGCGTCATGTGCTGATTGGGGAGGGTTTTTTGGAAGGGACATCCTGCGTGACACTGCAGTGCCACTCCTAAATGGGCCCGGTGTTTGTGTCGGCCACTAGGGTCGCTAATCTTACTCACACAGTCAGCTACCTCATTGCGCCTCTTTTTTTCTTTGCGTCATGTGCTGATTGGGGAGGGTTTTTTGGAAGGGACATCCTGCGTGACACTGCAGTGCCACTCCTAAATGGGCCCGGTGTTTGTGTCGGCCACTAGGGTCGCTAATCTTACTCACACAGTCAGCTACCTCATTGCGCCTCTTTTTTTCTTTGCGTCATGTGCTGATTGGGGAGGGTTTTTTGGAAGGGACATCCTGCGTGACACTGCAGTGCCACTCCTAAATGGGCCCGGTGTTTGTGTCGGCCACTAGGGTCGCTAATCTTACTCACACAGTCAGCTACCTCATTGCGCCTCTTTTTTTCTTTGCGTCATGTGCTGATTGGGGAGGGTTTTTTGGAAGGGACATCCTGCGTGACACTGCAGTGCCACTCCTAAATGGGCCCGGTGTTTGTGTCGGCCACTAGGGTCGCTTATCTTACTCACACAGTCAGCTACCTCATTGCGCCTCTTTTTTTCTTTGCGTCATGTGCTGATTGGGGAGGGTTTTTTGGAAGGGACATCCTGCGTGACACTGCAGTGCCACTCCTAGATGGGCCAGGTGTTTGTGTCGGCCACTAGTGTCGCTTAGCTTAGTCATCCAGCGACCTTGGTGCAAATTTTAGGACTAAAAATAATATTGTGAGGTGTGAGGTATTCAGAATAGACTGAAAATGAGTGGAAATTATGGTTTTTGAGGTTAATAATAATATGGGATCAAAATGACCCCCAAATTCTATGATTTAAGCAGTTTTTTAGTGTTTTTTTAAAAAAACACCCGAATCCTAAACACACCCGAATCCGACAAAAAAAATTCGGTGAGGTTTTGCCAAAACGCGGTCGAACCCAAAACACGGCCGCGGAACCGAACCCAAAACCAAAACACAAAACCCGAAAAATTTCAGGCGCTCATCGCCACATGTGGTGATAATGTTGTGCGGTCACCTCCTTCCTGGCTTTGACCAGGGTAGGAATGACCTCTTCCGGAATGCCTTTTTCCCTTAGGATCCGGCGTTCAACCGCCATGCCGTCAAACGCAGCCGCGGTAAGTCTTGGAACAGACATGGTACTTGCTGAAGCAAGTCCCTTCTTAGCGGCAGAGGCCATGAGTCCTCTGTGAGCATCTCTTGAAGTTCCAGGTACCAAGTCCTTCTTGGCCAATCCGGAGCCACGAGTATAGTTCTTACTCCTCTACGTCTTATAATTCTCAGTACCTTGGGTATGAGAAGCAGAGGAGGGAACACATACACTGACTGGTACACCCACGGTGTTACCAGAGCGTCCACAGCTATTGCCTGAGGGTCTCTTGACCTGGCGCAATACCTGTCCAGTTTTTTGTTCAGGCGGGACGCCATCATGTCCACCTTTGGTCTTTCCCAATGGTTCACAATCATGTGGAAGACTTCCCGATGAAATCCCCACTCTCCCGGGCGTCGGAATGAACACTGCTGACAGTGCTATCACCTGATTTTCCGCCCAGCGAAGAATCCTTGCAGTTTCTGCTATTGCCCTTCTGCTTCTTGTGCCGCCCTGTCTGTTTACGTGGGCGACTGCCGTGATGTTGTCCCACTGGATCAATACCGGCTGACCTTGAAGCAGAGGTCTTGCTAAGCTTAGAGCATTGTAACTTGCCCTTAGCTCCAGTATATTTATGTGGAGAGAATTCTCCAGACTTGATCACACTCCCTGGAAATTTTTTCCCTGTGTGACTGCTCCCCAGCCTCTCAGGCTGGCATCCCTGGTCACCAGGACCCTTCCTGAATGCCGAATCTGCGGCCCATTAGTAGATGAGTACTTTGCAGCCACCGCAGAAGAAACACCCTTGTCCTTGGAGACAGGGTTATCCGCTGATGCATCTGAAGATGCGATCCGGACCATTTTTCCAGCAGATCCCACTGAAAAGTTCTTGCGTGAAAACTGCCGAATGGAATCGCTTCGTAAGAAGCCACCATTTTTCCCAGGACCCTTGTGCAATGATGCACTGACACTTTTCCTGGTTTTAGGAGGTTCCTGACTAGCTCGGATAACTCCCTGGCTTTCTTCTCTGGGAGAAACACCCTTTTCTGGACTGTGTCCAGAATCATCCCTAGGAACAGCCGATGTGTCGTCGGAAACAACTGCGGTTTTGGAATATTTAGAATCCACCCGTGCTGTCGTAGAACTACTTGAGATAGTGCTACTCCGACCTCCAACTGTTCTCTGGACCTTGCTCTTATCAGGAGGTCGTCCATTTTCTTTGAAGAAGAATCATCATTTCGGCCATTACCTTGGTAAAGACCCGGGGTGCCGTGGACAATCCAAACGGCAGCGTCTGAAACTGATAGTAACAGTTCTGTACCACGAACCTGAGGTACCCTTGGTGAGAAGGGCAAATTGGGACATGGAGGTAAGTATCCCTGATGTCCCGGGACACCCTATAGTCCCCTTCTTCCTGGTTCGCTATCACTGCTCTGAGTGACTCCATCTTGATTTGAACCTTTGTAAGTGTTCAAATATTTCAGATTTAGAATAGGTCTCACCGAGCCTTCTGGCTTCAGTACCACAACATAGTGTGGAATAATACCCCTTTCCTTGTTGTAGGAGGGGTACTTTGATTATCACCTGCTGGGAATACAGCTTGTGAATTGTTTCCAATACTGCCTCCCTGTCGGAGGGAGACGTTGGTAAAGCAGACTTCAGGAGCCTGCGAGGGGGAAACGTCTCGACTTTCCAATCTGTACCCCTGGGATCCTACTTGTAGGATCCAGGGGTCCTGTACGGCCCCAGCGTCATGCTGAGAAACTTGGCAGAAGCGGTGGAGGCTTCTGTTCCTGGGAATGGGCTGCCTGCTGCAGTCTTCTTCCCTTTCCTCTATCCCTGGGCAGATATGACTCTTATGGGGACGAAAGGACTGAGGCTGAAAAGACGGTGTCTTTTTCTGCAGAGATGTGACTTAGGGTAAAAACGGTGGATTTTCCAGCAGTTGCCGTGGCCACCAGGTCCGATGGACCGACCCCAAATAACTCCTCCCCTTTATACGGCAATACTTCTTTGTGCCGTTTGGAATCTGCATCACCTGACCACTGTCGTGTCCATAAACATCTTCTGGCAGATATGGACATCGCACTTACTCTTGATGCCAGAGTGCAAATATCCCTCTGTGCATCTCGTATATATAGAAATGCATCCTTTAAATGCTCTATAGTCAATAAAATACTGTCCCTGTCAAGGGTATCAATATTTTTAGTCAGGGAATCCGACCAAGCCACCCCAGCTCTGCACATCCAGGCTGAGGCGATCGCTGGTCGCAGTATAACACCAGTATGTGTGTATATACTTCTTAGGATATTTTCCAGCCTCCTATCAGTTGGCTCCTTGAGGACGGCCCTATCTGGAGACGGTACCGCCACTTGTTTTGATAAGCGTGTGAGCGCCTTATCCACCCTAAGGGGTGTTTCCCAACGCGCCCTAACTTCTGGCGGGAAAGGGTATACCGCCAATAATTTTCTATCGGGGGAAACCCACGCATCATCACACACTTCATTTAATTTATCTGATTCAGGAAAAACTACAGGTAGTTTTTTTTTCACACCCCACATAATACCCTTTTTTGTGGTACTTGTAGTATCAGAAATATGTAACACCTCCTTCATTGCCCTTAACACGTAACGTGTGGCCCTAAAGGAAAATACGTTTGTTTCTTCACCGTCGACACTGAAATCAGTGTCCGTGTCTGTGTCTGTGTCGACCGACTGAGGTAAATGGGCGTTTTAAAGCCCCTGACGGTGTTTGAGACGCCTGGACAGGTACTATTTTGTTTGCCGGCCGTCTCTGTTGACATTATCACGTAATTCCTTGAATAAGCCATCCATTCCGGTGTCGACTCCCTAGAGAGTGACATCACCATTACAGGCAATTGCTCCGCCTCCTCACCAACATCGTCCTCATACATGTCGACACACACGTACCGACACACAGCACACACACAGGGAATGCTCTGATAGAGGACAGGACCCCACTAGCCCTTTGGGGAGACAGAGGGAGAGTTTGCCAGCACACACCAAAAACGCTATAATTATACAGGGACAACCTTTATATAAGTGTTTTTCCCTTATAGCATTTTAATATATATAGTCATATCGCCAAATAAGTGCCCCCCCTCTCTGTTTTAACCCTGTTTCTGTAGTGCAGTGCAGGGGAGAGCCTGGGAGCCTTCCCACCAGCATTTCTGTGAGGGAAAATGGCGCTGTGTGCTGAGGAGAATAGGCCCCGCCCCCTTTTCGGCGGGCTTCTTCTCCCGTTTTTCTGAGACCTGGCAGGGGTTAAATACATCCATATAGCCCCCAGGGGCTATATGTGATGTATTTTTAGCCAGAATAAGGTACTATCATTGCTGCCCAGGGCGCCCCCCCCAGCGCCCTGCACCCTCAGTGACCGCTGCTATGAAGTGTGCTGACAACAATGGCGCACAGCTGCAGTGCTGTGCGCTACCTTATGAAGACTGAAAAGTCTTCTGCCGCCGGTTTCTGGACCTCTTCACTTTTCGGCATCTGCAAGGGGGTCGGCGGCGCGGCTCCGGGACGAACCCCAGGGTGAGACCTGTGTTCCGACTCCCTCTGGAGCTAATGGTGTCCAGTAGCCTAAGAAGCCAATCCATCCTGCACGCAGGTGAGTTCACTTCTCTCCCCTAAGTCCCTTGATGCAGTGAGCCTGTTGCCAGCAGGACTCACTGAAAATAAAAAACCTAACAAAACTTTTACTCTAAGCAGCTCTTTAGGAGAGCCACCTAGATTGCACCCTTCTTGGCCGGGCACAAAAATCTAACTGGGGCTTGGAGGAGGGTCATAGGGGGAGGAGCCAGTGCACACCACCTGATCCTAAAGCTTTTACTTTTGTGCCCTGTCTCCTGCGGAGCCGCTAATCCCCATGGTCCTGACGGAGTCCCCAGCATCCACTTAGGACGTCAGAGAAATATTGTTTTACACACAATGGGCGAGATGCAGAAAGTGGAAAATTGCAGCCAGACCTCCGAAAATGCAGTTTCTGGAGGTTTGGCCGTGTGCTGCATATGCACCAAGCCCCGGAATGCTTGGATGTGGTGTGCAACGCCATCTTCAGATGAGAGGAATTAAACTGGACACCCCACGGCATCCGTGACTCAACGCATACGCAGATAGGACTCCGGGTCCTAAACCCAGAAGTCCTATCATCACAAAGGGCAGCTCTTACAGCAAGAGCTGTCCATTGTAATTTTCTTCATGCATACAGTATTTGTAAAACCCATATGCATGCTTGCTGCATCCCGCGTATATACACACATATATTTTATATATATACTGCGTATATCTCTATATATACACACACTGTATTGTATATAAACACCAGGGCCTATATTTACTAATAATCCGAGTTTTTGAGAACTTTGCGGTCAGCGGTTGACCGCGAGTAACCTCACCGCTGACCGCAAAGTTCCCACCATTGGATACAATGTAGCGCCTATGCGCTACATTGTATCTCTGCCATGCGCAGCCTTACTGACAGCTCAGGAGCGCACAGCCAATCAGGAGAGTGCCACGACGTGGCGCTCCCTGATTGGCTGAAGGGACCCTCTGTGACAGGAGTCACAGGGGGTCTCGGCAGTCGGGGAAAGGGGTTCCATGTGTAAACATGGGACCCCTTTCAGTGTGTGGTTCGGGTTTTTCGGTTTGTTTTTTTGCCAAGTACGTGGATTACAAGCTCAGAAGAGGACAGATCTACACTGGATTTTTGTGAGTATAATTTTATTTTCAGGTACCCCATGGATTCTACTTGGAGAAGTGGACCGACCCTCGTGTGAACATAGGTAAGTATGTGTGAATGTAGGTGTGCATGTATGTAATAAAGTTTTACTTTCAAGGTGTGTGAGTTCTGTTTTTACTTGGGTATTTTTTTGTAGTAATACTACAGGTACCAGCGGTCCCGTTTTTCCACCGCATGCTGGTACTTGTGGCTCTCCAAGTACCAGGTTGCGGGGAGGCTTGCTGGGACTTGTAGTATTGCTACAATAACAATATTCTAATTTTTACACATGGCTATCAGCCCCCCATCCGCAGCCCTTGGATGGGGGGACAGCCTCTGGCTTCACCCCTGGCCCTTGGGTGGCTGGAGGGGGGGACCCCTTGATTTAAGGGGTCCCCACTCCTCCAGGGTACTCCGGCCAGGGGTGACTAGTTAGTGATTTAATGCCAGGGCCGCAGGGACCTATATAAAAGTGTCCCCCGGCTGTGGCATTATCTCTCTGACTAGTGGAGCCCGGTGCTGGTGTTAAAAATACGGGGGACCCCTATGCTTTTTGTCCCCCGTATTTTTGGCACCAGGACCAGGTGCAGAGCCCGGTGCTGGTTGTTAAAATATGGGGGAACCCCTGTCAATTTTCCCCCCGTATTTTTACAACCAGGACCGGCTCAAAGAGCCCGAGGCTGGGTGTGCTTAGGAGGGGGGACCCCACGCAATTTTTTTCTTGATTTTTAACACTTTAATTTTTTTTTTAAAGGTGCACAATGAAGCCCTGCACGGATCTCACAGATCCTGCCGGGATTCCTTGTGTTTTGTCTGGCAGTGTTTTACTCATCACTCCCGTAAAACACTGCCCGACATTACGAATCACATCGACATCGGAAAAGACGAATGTTGCAAACTCGGCAGCTTAGTAAATGACCGTATCAGGATTCAAAAAGTTGCAGTAAAATGCACCCGATACCATTCGAGTTCAAACACCCTTAAAAACGGCTAAAACACGAATATTAGTAAATGTACCCCCAGGACTTTAAGAAGGACAGTGCAGTGCCAGACATACTCACTCACCGTAGCGTAACTAGAAATTTTTCTCCCCCAAGCCAAAAAATTCCCTGGCGCCCCACCCCCCCTCATAATTGGCACTAGCACAGTGAAGAATTTACGAGCGCTGAAGCCAAAAAAGGTGTGTGGCTTCGCAGAAAGATGCATGGCATTGCAGGAAAAGACTACCTTACACACTAGTTTTGAAACCTGCACGCCGAGACATTGGCTACCACAGGAAAAAATAAATAATCCTGATTCATGCCCCTTACATTATTTGTCATTATTCCTACTTATAGTAATGCCCCTTACACATTATGCCACACACTGCAATGGCCCTTAGACATTATGCCACACAAAATAATGCCTGTGACACATTATGCCACACCGCAATGCCCTTTATAAATTATGCCACAGACTGCAGTGTCGCTGAGACATTATACCACACACCATAATGCCTGTGACACATTATGACACACACTGTAATGCCTGTGACACATTACGCCACGCATCACAATGCCCGTTATACATTATACCACACACTACAATGCCCCTGAGACATTGTACCACACACAATGCCCGTGATACAGTATACCACACACCGTCATGCCTGTGATACAATATGACACACATCGCAGTGCCCGTTATACGTTATACCACACACTGCAATGCCCCTGAGACATTATGTAATAACTAGGTAAGTATTAGGTTTAAATATGTAGGTAAGTATACAGGTGAATGCTTATGACATCTCTTTTCCCTTAGGACTCCCCGGTTCTTGATTCTTAACTGAGAGGTGAGTACAGGAGCTTTCACATAATTAACTACTTATGTAGTTCTAAATATGAGCGAATACCTGAATTTAGACATTTAAGCATATACAGTAGGCTATATGTGACCATAAATGCAATCTTACGTAACCCCCTTGAGGGTATATGAAACAGTATTACTTTATGCATATACTTTAACTTTACATCAATACTATACTACTAGCGTCTACGATTACCCCAAGACTGTCCACACAATACAGTTCGGTTGGCTACTAGAGATGAGCGCCGGAAATTTTTCGGGTTTTGTGTTTTGGTTTTGGGTTCGGTTCCGCGGCCGTGTTTTGGGTTCGACCGCGTTTTGGCAAAACCTCACCGAATTTTTTTTGTCGGATTCGGGTGTGTTTTGGATTCGGGTGTTTTTTTCCAAAAAACCTAAAAAACAGCTTAAATCATAGAATTTGGCAGTCATTTTGATCCCAAAGTATTATTAACCTCAAAAACCATAATTTCCACTCATTTTCAGTCTATTCTGAATACCTCACACCTCACAATATTATTTTTAGTCCTAAAATTTGCACCGAGGTCGCTGTGTGAGTAAGATAAGCGACCCTAGTGGCCGACACAAACACCGGGCCCATCTAGGAGTGGCACTGCAGTGTCACGCAGGATGGCCCTTCCAAAAAACCCTCCCCAAACAGCACATGACGCAAAGAAAAAAAGAGGCGCAATGAGGTAGCTGTGTGAGTAAGATTAGCGACCCTAGTGGCCGACACAAACACCGGGCCCATCTAGGAGTGGCACTGCAGTGTCACGCAGGATGTCCCTTCCAAAAAACCCTCCCCAAACAGCACATGACGCAAAGAAAAAAAGAGGCGCAATGAGGTAGCTGTGTGAGTAAGATAAGCGACCCTAGTGGCCGACACAAACACCGGGCCCATCTAGGAGTGTCACTGCAGTGTCACGCAGGATGTCCCTTCCAAAAAACCCTCCCCAAACAGCACATGACGCAAAGAAAAAAAGAGGCGCAATGAGGTAGCTGTGTGAGTAAGATAAGCGACCCTAGTGGCCGACACAAACACCGGGCCCATCTAGGAGTGGCACTGCAGTGTCACGCAGGATGTCCCTTCCAAAAAACCCTCCCCAAACAGCACATGACGCAAAGAAAAAGAAAAGAAAAAAGAGGTGCAAGATGGAATTGTCCTTGGGCCCTCCCACCCACCCTTATGTTGTATAAACAAAACAGGACATGCACACTTTAACCAACCCATCATTTCAGTGACAGGGTCTGCCACACGACTGTGACTGATATGACGGGTTGGTTTGGACCCCCCCCAAAAAAGAAGCAATTAATCTCTCCTTGCACAAACTGGCTCTACAGAGGCAAGATGTCCACCTCATCATCACCCTCCGATATATCACCGTGTACATCCCCCTCCTCACAGATTATCAATTCGTCCCCACTGGAATCCACCATCTCAGCTCCCTGTGTACTTTGTGGAGGCAATTGCTGCTGGTCAATGTCTCCGCGGAGGAATTGATTATAATTCATTTTAATGAACATCATCTTCTCCACATTTTCTGGATGTAACCTCGTACGCCGATTGCTGACAAGGTGAGCGGCGGCACTAAACACTCTTTCGGAGTACACACTTGTGGGAGGGCAACTTAGGTAGAATAAAGCCAGTTTGTGCAAGGGCCTCCAAATTGCCTCTTTTTCCTGCCAGTATAAGTACGGACTGTGTGACGTGCCTACTTGGATGCGGTCACTCATATAATCCTCCACCATTCTATCAATGTTGAGAGAATCATATGCAGTGACAGTAGACGACATGTCCGTAATCGTTGTCAGGTCCTTCAGTCCGGACCAGATGTCAGCATCAGCAGTCGCTCCAGACTGCCCTGCATCACCGCCAGCGGGTGGGCTCGGAATTCTGAGCCTTTTCCTCGCACCCCCAGTTGCGGGAGAATGTGAAGGAGGAGATGTTGACAGGTCGCGTTCCGCTTGACTTGACAATTTTGTCACCAGCAGGTCTTTCAACCCCAGCAGACTTGTGTCTGCCGGAAAGAGAGATCCAAGGTAGGCTTTAAATCTAGGATCGAGCACGGTGGCCAAAATGTAGTGCTCTGATTTCAACAGATTGACCACCCGTGAATCCTTGTTAAGCGAATTAAGGGCTCCATCCACAAGTCCCACATGCCTAGCGGAATCGCTCCGTGTTAGCTCCTCCTTCAATGTCTCCAGCTTCTTCTGCAAAAGCCTGATGAGGGGAATGACCTGACTCAGGCTGGCAGTGTCTGAACTGACTTCACGTGTGGCAAGTTCAAAGGGCATCAGAACCTTGCACAACGTTGAAATCATTCTCCACTGCGCTTGAGACAGGTGCATTCCACCTCCTATATCGTGCTCAATTGTATAGGCTTGAATGGCCTTTTGCTGCTCCTCCAACCTCTGAAGCATATAGAGGGTTGAATTCCACCTCGTTACCACTTCTTGCTTCAGATGATGGCAGGGCAGGTTCAGTAGTTTTTGGTGGTGCTCCAGTCTTCTGTACGTGGTGCCTGTACGCCGAAAGTGTCCCGCAATTCTTCTGGCCACCGACAGCATCTCTTGCACGCCCCTGTCGTTTTTTAAAAAATTCTGCACCACCAAATTCAAGGTATGTGCAAAACATGGGACGTGCTGGAATTTGCCCATATTTAATGCACACACAATATTGCTGGCGTTGTCCGATGCCACAAATCCACAGGAGAGTCCAATTGGGGTAAGCCATTCCGCGATGATCTTCCTCAGTTGCCGTAAGAGGTTTTCAGCTGTGTGCGTATTCTGGAAAGCGGTGATACAAAGCGTAGCCTGCCTAGGAAAGAGTTGGCGTTTGCGAGATGCTGCTACTGGTGCCGCCGCTGCTGTTCTTGTGGCGGGAGTCCATACATCTACCCAGTGGGCTGTCACAGTCATATAGTCCTGACCCTGCCCTGCTCCACTTGTCCACATGTCCGTGGTTAAGTGGACATTGGGTACAACTGCATTTTTTAGGACACTGGTGAGTCTTTTTCTGACGTCCGTGTACATTCTCGGTATCGCCTGCCTAGAGAAGTGGAACCTAGATGGTATTTGGTAACGGGGGCACACTGCCTCAATAAATTGTCTAGTTCCCTGTGAACTAACGGCGGATACCGGACGCACGTCTAACACCAACATAGTTGTCAAGGCCTCAGTTATCCGCTTTGCAGCAGGATGACTGCTGTGATATTTCATCTTCCTCGCAAAGGACTGTTGAACAGTCAATTGCTTACTGGAAGTAGTACAAGTGGGCTTACGACTTCCCCTCTGGGATGACCATCGACTCCCAGCAGCAACAACAGCAGCGCCAGCAGCAGTAGGCGTTACACGCAAGGATGCATCGGAGGAATCCCAGGCAGGAGAGGACTCGTCAGAATTGCCAGTGACATTGCCTGCAGGACTATTGGCATTCCTGGGGAAGGAGGAAATTGACACTGAGGGAGTTGGTGGGGTGGTTTGCATGAGCTTGGTTACAAGAGGAAGGGATTTACTGGTCAGTGGACTGCTTCCGCTGTCACCCAAAGTTTTTGAACTTGTCACTGACTTATTATGAATGCGCTGCAGGTGACGTATAAGGGAGGATGTTCCGAGGTGGTTAACGTCCTTACCCCTACTTATTACAGCTTGACAAAGGGAACACACGGCTTGACACCTGTTGTCCGCATTTCTGGTGAAATACTTCCACACCGAAGAGCTGATTTTTTTGGTATTTTCACCAGGCATGTCAACGGCCATATTCCTACCACGGACAACAGGTGTCTCCCCGGGTGCCTGACTTAAACAAACCACCTCACCATCAGAATCCTCCTGGTCAATTTCCTTCCCAGCGCCAGCATCACCCATATCCTCCTCATCCTGGTGTACTTCAACACTGACATCTTCAATCTGACTATCAGGAACTGGACTGCGGGTGCTCCTTCCATCACTTGCAGGGGGCGTGCAAATGGTGGAAGGCGCATGCTCTTCACGTCCAGTGTTGGGAAGGTCAGGCATCGCAACCGACACAATTGGAGTCGGACTCTCCTTGTGGATTTGGGATTTCGAAGAACGCACAGTTCTTTGCGGTGCTACTGCTTTTGCCAGCTTCAGTCTTTTCATTTTTCTAGCGAGAGGCTGAGTGCTTCCATCCTCATGTGAAGCTGAACCACTAGCCATGAACATAGGCCAGGGCCTCAGCCATTCCTTGCCACTCCGTGTGGTAAATGGCATATTGGCAAGTTTACGCTTCTCCTCCGACAATTTTATTTTAGGTTTTGGAGTCCTTTTTTTACTGATATTTGGTGTTTTGGATTTGACATGCTCTGTACTATGACATTGGGCATCGGCCTTGGCAGACGACGTTGCTGGCATTTCATCGTCTCGGCCATGACTAGTGGCAGCAGCTTCAGCACGAGGTGGAAGTGGATCTTGATCTTTCCCTAATTTTGGAACCTCAACATTTTTGTTCTCCATATTTTAATAGGCACAACTAAAAGGCACCTCAGGTAAACAATGGAGATGGATGGATTGGATACTAGATTACAATTATGGACGGGCTGCCGAGTGCCGACACAGAGGTAGCCACAGCCGTGAACTACCGCACTGTACTGTGTCTGCTGCTAATATATAGACTGGTTGATAAAGAGATAGTATACTCGTAACTAGTATGTATGTATAAAGAAAGAAAAAAAAACCACGGTTAGGTGGTATATACAATTATGGACGGGCTGCCGAGTGCCGACACAGAGGTAGCCACAGCCGTGAACTACCGCACTGTACTGTGTCTGCTGCTAATATATAGACTGGTTGATAAAGAGATAGTATACTCGTAACTAGTATGTATGTATAAAGAAAAGAAAAAAAACCACGGTTAGGTGGTATATACAATTATGGACGGGCTGCCGAGTGCCGACACAGAGGTAGCCACAGCCGTGAACTACCGCACTGTACTGTGTCTGCTGCTAATATATAGACTGGTTGATAAAGAGATAGTATACTCGTAACTAGTATGTATGTATAAAGAAAGAAAAAAAAACCACGGTTAGGTGGTATATACAATTATGGACGGGCTGCCGAGTGCCGACACAGAGGTAGCCACAGCCGTGAACTACCGCACTGTACTGTGTCTGCTGCTAATATATAGACTGGTTGATAAAGAGATAGTATACTCGTAACTAGTATGTATGTATAAAGAAAGAAAAAAAAACCACGGTTAGGTGGTATATACAATTATGGACGGGCTGCCGAGTGCCGACACAGAGGTAGCCACAGCCGTGAACTACCGCACTGTACTGTGTCTGCTGCTAATATATAGACTGGTTGATAAAGAGATAGTATACTCGTAACTAGTATGTATGTATAAAGAAAGAAAAAAAAACCACGGTTAGGTGGTATATACAATTATGGACGGGCTGCCGAGTGCCGACACAGAGGTAGCCACAGCCGTGAACTACCGCACTGTACTGTGTCTGCTGCTAATATATAGACTGGTTGATAAAGAGATAGTATACTCGTAACTAGTATGTATGTATAAAGAAAGAAAAAAAAACCACGGTTAGGTGGTATATACAATTATGGACGGGCTGCCGAGTGCCGACACAGAGGTAGCCACAGCCGTGAACTACCGCACTGTACTGTGTCTGCTGCTAATATAGACTGGTTGATAAAGAGATAGTATACTCGTAATTAGTATGTATGTATAAAGAAAGAAAAAAAAACCACGGTTAGGTGGTATATACAATTATGGACGGGCTGCCGAGTGCCGACACAGAGGTAGCCACAGCCGTGAACTACCGCACTGTACTGTGTCTGCTGCTAATATAGACTGGTTGATAAAGAGATAGTATACTCGTAACTAGTATGACTATAAAGAAAGAAAAAAAAAACACGGTTAGGTGGTATATACAATTATGGACGGGCTGCCGAGTGCCGACACAGAGGTAGCCACAGCCGTGAACTACCGCACTGTACTGTGTCTGCTGCTAATATATAGACTGGTTGATAAAGAGATAGTATACTCGTAACTAGTATGTATGTATAAAGAAAGAAAAAAAAACCACGGTTAGGTGGTATATACAATTATGGACGGGCTGCCGAGTGCCGACACAGAGGTAGCCACAGCCGTGAACTACCGCACTGTACTGTGTCTGCTGCTAATATAGACTGGTTGATAAAGAGATAGTATACTCGTAACTAGTATGACTATAAAGAAAGAAAAAAAAACCACGGTTAGGTGGTATATACAATTATGGACGGGCTGCCGAGTGCCGACACAGAGGTAGCCACAGCCGTGAACTACCGCACTGTACTGTGTCTGCTGCTAATATATAGACTGGTTGATAAAGAGATAGTATACTCGTAACTAGTATGTATGTATAAAGAAAGAAAAAAAAACCACGGTTAGGTGGTATATACAATTATGGACGGGCTGCCGAGTGCCGACACACAGGTAGCCACAGCCGTGAACTACCGCACTGTACTGTGTCTGCTGCTAATATAGACTGGTTGATAAAGAGATAGTATACTCGTAACTAGTATGTATGTATAAAGAAAGAAAAAAAAACCACGGTTAGGTGGTATATACAATTATGGACGGGCTGCCGAGTGCCGACACAGAGGTAGCCACAGCCGTGAACTACCGCACTGTACTGTGTCTGCTGCTAATATATAGACTGGTTGATAAAGAGATAGTATACTCGTAACTAGTATGTATGTATAAAGAAAGAAAAAAAAACCACGGTTAGGTGGTATATACAATTATGGACGGGCTGCCGAGTGCCGACACAGAGGTAGCCACAGCCGTGAACTACCGCACTGTACTGTGTCTGCTGCTAATATATAGACTGGTTGATAAAGAGATAGTATACTCGTAACTAGTATGTATGTATAAAGAAAGAAAAAAAAACCACGGTTAGGTGGTATATACAATTATGGACGGGCTGCCGAGTGCCGACACAGAGGTAGCCACAGCCGTGAACTACCGCACTGTACTGTGTCTGCTGCTAATATAGACTGGTTGATAAAGAGATAGTATACTCGTAACTAGTATGTATGTATAAAGAAAGAAAAAAAAACCACGGTTAGGTGGTATATACAATTATGGACGGGCTGCCGAGTGCCGACACAGAGGTAGCCACAGCCGTGAACTACCGCACTGTACTGTGTCTGCTGCTAATATAGACTGGTTGATAAAGAGATAGTATACTCGTAACTAGTATGACTATAAAGAAAGAAAAAAAAACCACGGTTAGGTGGTATATACAATTATGGACGGGCTGCCGAGTGCCGACACAGAGGTAGCCACAGCCGTGAACTACCGCACTGTACTGTGTCTGCTGCTAATATAGACTGGTTGATAAAGAGATAGTATACTACTAATATTATATATACTGGTGGTCAGGTCACTGGTCACTAGTCACACTGGCAGTGGCACTCCTGCAGCAAAAGTGTGCACTGTTTAATTTTAATATAATATTATGTACTCCTGGCTCCTGCTATAACCTATAACTGGCACTGCAGTGCTCCCCAGTCTCCCCCACAATTATAAGCTGTGTGAGCTGAGCACAGTCAGATATATATATACATTGATGCAGCACACTGGGCTGAGCAGTGCACACAGATATGGTATGTGACTGAGTCACTGTGTGTATCGTTTTTTTCAGGCAGAGAACGGATATATTAAATAAAACAAACAACTGCACTGTCTGGTGGTCACTGTGGTCGTCAGTCACTAAACTCTGCACTCTCTTCTACAGTATCACAGCCTCAGGTCAATCTCTCTCTCTCTCTCTCAACCCTAATCTAAATGGAGAGGACGCCAGCCACGTCCTCTCCCTATCAATCTCAATGCACGTGTGAAAATGGCGGCGACGCGCGGCTCCTTATATAGAATCCGAGTCTCGCGATAGAATCCGAGCCTCGCGAGAATCCGACAGCGTCATGATGACGTTCGGGCGCGCTCGGGTTAACCGAGCAAGGCGGGAAGATCCGAGTCGCTCGGACCCGTGAAAAAAAACATGAAGTTCGGGCGGGTTCGGATTCAGAGAAACCGAACCCGCTCATCTCTATTGGCTACTACTTTGCCAGTGTCATTTAGAATACCCGTGTGATAAATGAAGAAACTGTTGGGGCTTTTCCAAATAAATCCAGTTTAAGTTATTGCTTATTAACACTTTAGTTCCTTCCTTTTAAATCATTGTAATATACAAAAGGATAATTTCTTATTCCGGAAAGACTAGGATAGGATTAACAAATGTAGCTAGGGCTATCCAAGATGCTTCCACAGGACAAAGTTAGTCTGTATTGCTAATGCTGACTTTAACTGAGATGTGTAGTCTTAATGTCAGACTCTCTTCTCCCTTTCTCTTGCCTACTGTTGGTACCAAATTAATTATCCAAGAGATTATGGCACAGTACACTGATTTACCAAATCACTGCTGTTATAATAAGATTTTACTCACCGGTAAATCTATTTCTCGTAGTCCGTAGTGGATGCTGGGAACTCCGTAAGGACCATGGGGAATAGCGGCTCCGCAGGAGACTGGGCACAACTAAAGAAAGCTTTAGGTCACCTGGTGTGCACTGAATTGTGCTACAAATCCAGCGAGCAATAGTCTGCTTAGAAGCAGGAGCACCCAGTTAGCTGGGTGCATACAGGATAAACAGCGAGTCAGTTCTCCTGACTCTAGCCGTCCTGGAAACATAATTTTTCAAGGCCCTGACTACGTCCAGTAACTTGGAATCCACCAAGTCCCTAGTAGCCGCAGGCACTACAATAGTTGGTTCAAGTGAAAAGCTGATATCACCTTAGGGAGAAACTGGGGACGAGTCCTCAATTCTGCCCTATCCATATGGAAAATCAGATAAGGACTTTTATATGACAAAGCCGCCAATTCTGATACACGCCTGGCCGAAGCCAAGGCCAATAACATGACCACTTTCCGCGTGAGATATTTTAGATCCACGGTTTTTAGTGGCTCACACCAATGTGATTTTAAGAAAACTCAACACCACGTTGAAAACCCAAGGTGCCACTGGAGGCACAACCGGGGGCTGAATATGCAGCACTCCTTTTACAATGTCTGAACTTCAGGTACTGAAGCTAGTTCTTTTTGGAAGAAAATCGACAGAGCCGAGATCTGTACCTTAATGGAGCCTAATTTTAGGCCCATAGACACTCCTGCTTGTAGGAAATGCAGAAATCGACCTAGTTGAAATTCCTCTGTTGGGGCCTTTTTGGCCTCACACCAAGCAACATATTTTCGCCATATGCGGTGATAATGTTTTGCAGTTACATCTTTCCTGGCTTGAATCAGCGTAGGAATGACTTCCTCCGGAATGCCCTTTTCCTTTAGGATCCGGCGTTCAAAACGTAGCCGCGGTAAGTCTTGGAACAGACAGGGCCCCTGCTGCCTCAGGTCCTGTCTGAGCGGCAGAGGCCATGGGTCCTCTGATATAATTTCTTGAAGTTCTGGGTACCAAGCTCTTCTTGGCCAATCCGGAACCACGAGTATCGTTCTTACTCCTCGCCTTCCTATTATTCTCAGTACCTTTTGTATGAGAGGCAGAGGGAGGAACACATAAACCGACTGGTACACCCACGGTGTTACCAGAGCGTCCACAGCTATGGCCTGAGGGTCCTTTGACCTGGCGCAATATCTTTTATAGCTTTTTGTTGAGACGGGACGCCATCATGTCCACCTGTGGCCTTTCCCAATGGTGTACAATCCTTTGGAAGACTTCTGGATGAAATCCCCACTCTCCCGGGTGGAGGTCGTGTCCGCTGAGAAGATCTGCTTCCCAGTCGTCCACTCCGGGAATGAACACTGCTGACAGTGTTAACACATGATTTTCCGCCCATCGGAGAATCCTTGTGGCTTCTGCCATCGCCATCCTGCTTCTTGTGCCGCCCCGTTGGTTTACATGGGCGATTGCCGTGATGTTGTCTGATTGGATCAGTACCGGCTGGTTTTGAAGCAGAGGCCTTGCCTGACTCAGGGCATTGTAAATGGCCCTCAGTTCCAGAATATTTATGTGTAGGGAAGTCACTTGACTTGACCAAAGTCCCTGGAAGTTTTTTTCCCTGTGTGACTGCCCCCCAGCCTCAAAGGCTGGCATCCATGGTCACTAGGACCTAGTCCTGTATGCCGAACCTGCGGCCCTCTTGCATGGAACCTGCCGAATGGGATTGCTTCGTAGGAAGCTACCATTTTTTCCCAGGACTCGCGTGCAATGATGCACCGATACCTGTTTTTGCTTCAGGAGGTCTCTGACTAGAGATGACAGTTCCTTGGCTTTCTCCTCCGGAAGAAACACTTATTTCTGTTCTGTGTCCAGAACCATCCCCAGGAACAGTAGACGTGTCGTAGGAACCAGCTGTGACTTTGGACTGTTTAGAATCCAACCGTGCTGTTTTAGCACTTTCCAAAATAGTGCTACCCCGACTAGCAACTGCTCCTTGGACCTTGCCCTTATAAGGATATTGTCCAAGTACGGGATAATTAAAACTCCCTTTTTTCGAAGGAGTATCATCATTTTGGCCATTACCTTGGTAAACACCCTCGGTGCCATGTACAGTCCAAACGGCAGTGTCTGGACTTGGTAATGGTAATCCTGTACCACAAATCTGAGGTACTCCTGGCGAGGATGGTAAATGGGGACATGCAGGTAAGCATCCTTGATGTCCCGGGATCCCATGTAATCCCCCTCGTCCAGGCTTGCAATAACCGTCCTGAGCGATTCCATCTTGAACTTGAATTTTTTTTTTATGTATGTGTTCAAGGATTTTAAATATAAAATGGGTCACACCGAACCATGCGGTTTCGGTACTCCAAACCGTGTGGAATAGTAACCCCGTCCTTGTTGAAGTAGGGGCACCTTGAGTATTACCTGCTGGGAATACAGCTTATTAATTGCCTCTAGCGCAGCCTCCCTGCCTGAGGGAGTTGTTGGCAAGGTATATTTGAGGAAACGGCGGGGGGGGAGACATCTCGAATTCCAGCTTGTACCCCTGAAATACTACTTGAATGAAACAGGGATCCACCTGTGAGCGAGCCCACTGATCGCTGAAATTTTTTTTTTTTTTTTGAGACGGCCCCCCACCGTACCTGGCTACACCTGTGGAGCCCCCGCGTCATGCTGTGGACTCAGAGGAAGCGAGAGAAGAATTTTGATTCTGGGAACAGGCTGACTGGTGCAGCTTTTTCCCTCTCCCCATGTCTCTGTACAGAAAGGAAGCGCCTTTGACCCGCTTGCTTTTCTGAAGCCGAAAGGACTGTACCTGATAATACAGTGCTTTCTTAGTCTGTGAGGAAACCTGAGGTAATGGATACGAGGTCCCAGAGACCATCCCCAAATAATTCCTCACCCTTATAAGGCAGAGTCTCTATGCGCCTTTTAAAGTCAGCATCACCTGTCCAGTGACCGGTCTCTAATACCCTCCTGACAGAATGGTCATTACATTCATTTTGGATGTCAGCCGGCAAAATATCCATCTGTGCATCCCTCATATATAAGACGACGTCTTTAATATGTTCTCATGTGTGACAGGGTCACCGACCACGCTGCAGCAGCACGATCTGCAGGTCTCAGTCTAGTACCTGAGTGTGTAAATACAGACTTCAGGATAGCCTCCTGCTTTTTATCAACAGGTACCTTCAAAGTGGCCGTTCCTAAAACAGCAGTGCCACCTTTTTTGACAACCGTGTGAGCGCCTTATCCACCCTAGGGGATATCTCCCAGCGTAACTTATCCTCTGGCGGGAAAAGGTACGCCATCAGTAACTTTTTAGAAATTACCAGTTTCTTATCGGGGGGAAACCACGCTTTTCACACACTTCATTCATTCATCTGATGCGGGAACAAAACACTGCCTGCTTTTTCTCCCCAAACATAAAACCCTTTTTTAGTGGTACTTGGGTTAATGTCAGAAATGTGTGACACATTTTTTATTGCCGGGATTAAGTCACGGATGTTCCTAGTGGATTGTGTATATGTCTCAACCTTGTCGACACTGGAGTCAGACTCCGTGTCGACATCTGTGTCTGCCATCTGAGTGAGCGGGCGTTTTTTTTTTTGAGCCCCTGATGGCCTTTGAGACGCCTGGGCAGGCGCGGACTGAGAAGCCGGCTGTCCTACAGCTGTTACGTCATCCACCCTTTTATGTAAGGAGTTGACACTGTCGGTTAATACCTTTCACCTAACCATCCACTCTGGTGTCGGCCCCACAGGGGGCGACATCACATTTATCGGCATCTGCTCCGTCACCATATAAGCCTCCTCATTAAACATGTCGACACAGCTGTACCGACACACCGCACACACACAGGGAATGCTCTGACTGAGGACAGGACCCCACAAAGCCCTTTGGGGAGACAGAGAGAGAGTATGCCAGCACACACCAGAGCGCTATATAATGTGGGGATTAACACTATAACTGAGTGAAATTTCCCCAATAGCTGCTTGTATATATAATATTGCGCCTAAATTTAGTGCCCCACCTCTCTTTTTAACCCTTTGAGCCTGAAAACTACAGGGGAGAGCCTGGGGAGCTTTCTTCCAGCTGCACTGTGAAGAGAAAATGGCGCCAGTGTGTCTGAGGGAGATAGCTCCGCCCCTTTTTCGCTGACTTTTCTCCCGCTTTTTTCTGGATTCTGGCAGGGGTATTTACCACATATATAGCCTCTGGGGCTATATATTGTGGTATTTTTGCCAGCCAAGGTGTTAATATTGCTGCTCAGGGCGCCCCCCCCCCAGCGCCCTGCACCCTCAGTGACCGGAGTGTGAGGTGTACATGAGGAGCAATGGCGCACAGCTGCAGTGCTGTGCGCTACCTTGGTGAAGACTGATGTCTTCTGCCGCCGATTTTCCGGACCTCTTCTTGCTTCTGGCTCTGTAAGGGGGACGGCGGCGCGGCTCCGGGACCGAACACCAAGGACTGGGCCTGCGGTCGATCCCTCTGGAGCTAATGGTGTCCAGTAGTCTAAGAAGCCCAATCCGGCTGCAGGCAGGCGAGTTCGCTTCTTCTCCCCTTAGTCCCTCGCTGCAGTGAGCCTGTTGCCAGCAGGTCTCACTGAAAATAAAAAACCTAAATCTATACTTTCTTTCTAAGGGCTCAGGAGAGCCCCTAGTGTGCATCCAACCTCGGCCGGGCACAAAATCTAACTGAGGCTTGGAGGAGGGTCATAGTGGGAGGAGCCAGTGCACACCAGGTGACCTAAAGCTTTCTTTAGTTGTGCCCAGTCTCCTGCGGAGCCGCTATTCCCCATGGTCCTTACGGAGTTCCCAGCATCCACTAGGACGTCAGAGAATGCTGAATTATCACAGGCAAATGGTTCCTGACAGAAATGCCTTTCTGACTTTTCCTGAACTGTTATATGAGATGGGTTTGCTAATTGCTATAGCATTTTATACACTGCAGTGTTAACTCTAACTGATCTACTTAACAGTCAATGTAATAAGTGCACTTATTTATACTCTGGTCGGTGTTTGAAGGTGACTTGCTGTGAAAATAGTGTTTTTACACTGCGGTATAGCGTTAACGGTGCTTTCAATATACCTCTCCAGTTGTCTGGGCAGTAACTGGCCTCCTGCAGCCTTATATGGCGAGTGGCTCCGCCTCACAATCTGCCTCTCTCAGTCTCTCAGCCTGCGGCTGTCAATTTGGAGCAGGCCATTCCTCCGTACTGGACCTCAGTCGATGGGCTCTACATCTACTTGCCCTCTGGGGCGGATCAGTGACCCTTTACGCCCGACGTCACCATGACTCCTGAGAGGGTCACAGCTCAAACTCTGCTCTCACTCACAGGCACTGCCAGCTGTCCCCTCACAGCACAGTCAGTCTCCCACAGCGTTTACCTCAGGGCCCCTCTGCCCAACTGCCACTTGCTGTACCACCTGACACTGGACATGTGATGTACATCTGACCCCCTGAGCAGCTGCAGAGGCTGCTGGGAAATGCTATCAGTCTCCACAATGACATACTGTATATAATTTATGTGCTGTAGCATGAGGAACAATGTCAGAAAGGATAACGTATTGTGGGGTATTACAATTATACCACATACAATGCCCATGATACAGTATACCACACACCGTCATGCCTGTGACACATTATGACACACACCACAATGCCCGGTATACATTATAGCACATAACACAATGTCCATGATACATTATGCCACACATCGCAATGCCCATTATTTATTATGCGACACACCATAATGCCCATTACACATTAATCCCTACAGTAAGGCTTCTAATTACTTAAATTACCTGGTCGTTGCCAAGGGTTTCATGATCTTGGTTCTATGCACGGTGCCAGGGGTTTTCATGCTCAGGGTGTCATGCTCGCAGGGCTGTTTCTAGCCAATTTGGCTCCCAGTGCGAGATTTAAAAATGCGCCCCCCATGACATAAAAAAAATGTGCCCCCCCCCACACCTAGATAATAAAAAAACTTGCGCGCGCACCCGGCAAGGGGGCATGGCCTCATCTAAATGGGTGTGGCCTCGTCTGAAAAGACTACCTCTCAATCCAGTTTTTGACCCTGCTCCAACAGATCACGACCACCACAGGAAATAAAATTCTACCATATTAAGCCCCACACAGTAATGCCCCCTGCACCATATTATGCCACACACCGCAATGCCCGTGATACATTAAATCCCCACACTACGGCAGGCAAGAGTCCCCATTTCACACATTACGGCAGGTGTCTCCATTTTACACATTGAGAGAGAGATAGAGAGAGAGAATACTTACAGAGGCGATTACCGCTCTTCGGCCCGCCTCACCAGTCGCTCCTCGCGCCAGCCTTTCCCTCTTCCTAACTTGGATCCCCCTCTGTACTCCGCTCGGGGGGGGGGGGGGGAGTTTCGCGGAGTGACGGGGTTGGGTCGTGACGTAACGACGCAACCGCGTCATTCCGTGAAACTCTGCCCCCCGAGCGGGTTACTCGGGGAGAAATAGGAGGGGGAAGCAGGGAGCCACAGTTAGTGTCGCGGCGGGCGCCCAGTGCGGTTGCACTGCTCGCCTGCCCCAAGAAACGGCCCTGCATGCTTGTTACCAGGGGTTTCATGCGCTGGTGTTATGCTTGTTGCCAGAGGTTTCATGCGCTGGGTGTCAAGCTCGTTGCCAGGGGGTAATGCTTGTTGCCAGGGATTTCACGCACTGGGTGTCATGCTCGTTGCCAGAGGTTTTATGCGCTGGGTGTTATGCTCGTTGCCAGAGGTTTCATGCGCTGGGTGCTATGCTCGTTGCCAAAGGTTTCATGCACTGGGTGTCAAGCTCATTACCATGGGGTAATGCTTGCTGCCAGGGATTTCATGCACTGGGTGTCAAGCTCGTTGCCAGAGGTTTCATGCGCTGGGTGTTATGCTCGTTGTCAGAGGTTTCATGCGCTGGGTGTCAAGCTCGTTGCCAGGGGGTAATGCTTGTTGCCAGGGATTTCATGCACTGGGTGTCATGCTTGTTAGTTGTTGCTAGGGAGTAATGCTGCCCAAACCTCTCGCTGTTTAGTGAGCCGCGGGCAATGCTGCCCGATCCCCCCTTCCCGCTGAAGGTTGTAGTAAGCCGAGGGCACCGCTGCCCGATCCCCCCGTTGCTGCTGCCGCCATCCCGCCAGGGTGGCAAGGTGGCAGGGCTGCAGGGTTCCTAGATGCTAGAGGTCAAGTATGACCTCTAGCATGTCTCCTCCATGGCGGCGGCCATTTTGGAAGGGACATTTAGCAGATTGACATGCGGACGGATAATCCGCATGTTAATCTGCCCTGAATCAGTGGCGGCACCCTCACAGCCCGGCGTCTCCAAGCCTCCGCAGTGGCTGCGGGGGTGGGAGTTACACCACTGCTCACTCGCTGCCACAACCTCTGCACCCTAGAAGGCACTTTCACCCTAGAAGGCACTTTCACTTTCACTCTGCACCCTAGAAGGCACTTTCACTCACCCACCCACCCCATGGGGCACAGATTTAAGGGTGCCGCTCAGGGTGTGTGTGCTGCACAGGGCGCACTGATGCCTTGTTATGGGGCGGATACATGCAAATACATAGACAGGGGTGAGTCCTTACACTGACCTGTGGGAAGGTAGTTCAGGCATGCCTGCTGGTTTCTGCACAGCCAGTGTCAACTGTATTTCCTCCTGTGCTCCAGCCTCCACCCACAGCAGCATTTACTATCGCACCATTAGTGCCTTGCTGCTAACTAAACTCAGAGGCTGAGGTCTGGAGGGGCCGTGAATGGGCTTCAGCCAACTGAGGCATGTCACAGCCTCAGGCAAAGGGGACAGAGTTTCAGATGGCCAGGGGGCGGAGCTACGGATGGCAAGGGGCGGAGCTTTGAATGGCCAGGGGGCGCAGCTTCAGACTGCTCAGTGTGTAGATGGAACTGACATCTCCTGCTGACCGTGGGGTGAGGGGGTGAAAGGGTGAGTGGGACAACTGGGAGGGGAGCTGGGCTGTTGCTGTTGACAGGATTTTTCTTCTCCTGTCAATACTGGCTGCATAGCACTGCAGGGAGTCCTGTGGGCCTAATTTCATGGGAGGGCTTGAAGTTGCAGCTCCACCCGCCCCATTGTTAATCCGGCCCTGATGTCATGTTTATTTGGCACTGCTGGGGGGCATGTCATGTGTATCTGGCACTGCTGGGGGGCATGTCATGTCTATCTGGCACTGCTGGGGGGCATATCATGTGTATTTGGCACTGCTGGGGGCATATTATGTGTATCTGGCACTGCTGGGGGCATATCATGTGTATCTGGCACTGCTGGGGGGCATATGTCTATCTGGCACTGCTGGGGGGCATATCATGTGTAGCTGGCACTGCTGGGGGGCATATCATGTCTATCTGGCACTGCTGGGGGACATGTCATGTCTATGTAATTAAGGGGGAGAGCCAGCTGTGTGACCCTTGTATTAGGCTCCACACACACTGTACACCAAATTACCTTTTCCTAGCAGTTCAATTGTTAGTATCAGGCTGTGTGCTGGTTCCTTATCTCTGTGTATCTCCACACAT